>NC_052016.1:22660983-22898451 GCF_015832195.1 Motacilla alba alba | reverse complement strand
GGAAATAATGAACTCCATATTGCTTAGTTGTCACACAAAATGCTGAGACTAGATTTCTTGCAGATGGAGAATTTCCAGAGATGATGTGTCTTTGTTAAAGGAGAGTCATGGAGGGTCTGGGAAGGTTTGAAATGAAGATGATGCCAAATTTTCTTTTCAATAAATTCCGTGAGAAAATTATCAGATTCACTCCAGACAAATGGACACCTTAAAGTGACACGAAGACCAAGGACAAGAGACACTGTTTCTTTGATGATATTGACTCAGTTTGTTAGATGTACAGTTTCCTAACTTAAACTGCAGAAGCAGGATAGCACAGTAATTATGTGCAGATTAGTGTAATGCAACCCTTAAATGCAGCTGAAGAGAGCAGCAAACCAAAAACGAAGCTGCATCAACCTCCAGCAACAGATGATTATGAAAAGTAGAGGGAGGAGAAAAACAACCGTAGGACACAAACAACTGATTTTCAAAAAGAATCTGTTGCACCAATTTACTCAATTTAAACATCATTAATTGCAGTTATCAGGAACTCAAATTCGTAAAAGTTCTGTGTTGTTCTAAAAGTACATTCTGTTATTAAAATAACTTAGGTTGTTGCTTTGTGTTTCTCAAGAGTAGCACAAAGTATCAGGAGAATATCAGTGAAGATGGTAAAGATTTATATTTCAAATACTGACTTAACATTTTTTGTGTGTAATTAAAGCATCACAATATGTTCTGTTAATATACACTTTTAACAGGTATTTTTAAAACCTGCATTATGTCTTTAATAAAGAAAATAAAACTAAACAAAAGAAACCCTTACCCCAACACAAATTCGCTAGAAATAAAGTGGAAAGTGCATGGCAAGAATTAAGGAAATTACCACTACCATTTTGATTCCTCTGAAGAAGTACAACTCTACAAGCCATAAAAAGACTTGCAAGTTGATTTTCAAGGTCAAAAGCTGTCTATCTGCTCTTAACAGCTGGGTCTCCTTTCTATGACTAATTCCAAGAGCTGATCAAACTCATGCATGTGGCCAAAGGACAAACACTCATACTGGAGCTACAGTAGCCCCCGAATAAATTTATTACTTCTGTGGACCATGAGAAAAGGTTCATAATTATTATTTGATTGACAATGCCTGAACTGCAAAAAAACTGAAGATAGTAGGTATGGAGAGCGACATAAATGGGAAAACTTAGGAGAGGAAAGTTTTGCTGGTTTTTCTTTGAGCAGGTTGTTACATCAATAAAAGTCAATTGACCAATTTAGAAAACAGAAACTGAATGACTTGTTGAAGGTACTGAAAGAGCACTAATGTAAAGCACTCTACACCTTATATTTTACCACAGGGTGTGTTGCAGCTCATGCTTACATAAATATACATAAAGAATGCCTTTTATAGAATCTGCACAAAAAATATCTGCAGAATTTTAGCAGAGACTTATCAGAAACTAAAATCTTAGCTCTTTCTGAGATTTATGGACACTTCAGGTCACTGCCATCAGTTTTGAAAGGAGGAAAATATTAATTGCCCCAAAAAATTAGTTATCAACTAATTTAAAGCAAAACAAGAATAACTGAAATCTAGATTTATTTTTTTACAGACATATTGAGAAATACAAAAGTTATGTTTTAATATTAAGGTATTTTTGATAAGTATATTTTGTTTCTTCTCAGACTACAGGAAAATAAAAAGAGGGAAGGATGTCCCTTGTACTATCAAGACAGTAAACTATGGCTGGGATTCAGGTTATTGATCATAAACCACCATTCTAAAAGAGCCTCTGCAGTCTTGGCTTATTCCTTTACCTTACTAGTCCGAATATTTAAAATGCTTCTTCACTACTGAAAGTTTGAGTTACAAAGCTTACAGCTGTGAACACTTAGTTGAGACCAGTTACATGTCTTGTCTCATAATTTAAAGAAAATTATCTTTTTAACTTTTTTTTTTAATTTTCTTTCACTTTATTGGTGTTTGCTCAATGGGTCAAAAAGAAAAGAAGCAAGCTTGAATCAAAGAGAAAAAATATAATACTGGTCCTGAAAAATATTCTTAATTTTTTTGAGATTTGCTCATTTTTATTCTTTAAATGAGTATCAAAGGTATCTGCAAGTTTCATTGCAACTCATTGCAGTTTGTTGCTGTGATTCATATTAGCTTTCTTCATGATAGTGAAAGGTTACTGAGAAATAACATTTTGAAAATCTCCCAGTTTAGATGAAATTAATCTCAACATTATCACACATCAAGAAAGGAAATAAGTTTTAAAAATGCATACCTTTCCATTCTAAAAATAACAGCCATTTTTATTTTAAGATAATATAGTACCTAGTTTGGGTTCTTTTAAAACCCTTGAAAGCAGAAGTGTCATACATTGATAAAAGATGCAGCAGATTTGAAATGCAAATTAACAAACAGTCCTAAACGTATTTGGAAAGTGACCTCTGTGACTTAAAAAGTACATGTTCTGCAAGACTAGAAAAGTGCTCTTCAAAAAAAACCATACATTAAAGATGGTACCTTGTATAAAAACCATCTAAAATTCTATCCAGTTTTTCTTCATCATTTCAGTCTTAAATCCTCTCTTTCCACTGAATTGGAGCCTTAGATAATGCATTTGTAGGGGGTCTTTGAAAAGAAAGGTCAGCTGTTACATGACTAATAACCTCCACTTGAGACAAAATGCTTTGAGTCACTGAATCGAGCACCCGTGCTGTTATGCGTAAACGGCTCACATAGCTACCTACAGAATATATGGAGCTCTATCTTAAAACAGGTAGGTTTCTGGCTGCTGACCTTGTTTGAGTTTCTCTAGGCTGTTCCAGATCCTCACTTCACTGATTGCTAGAAATTTTCTTTCCTTTCCAAACTAAATTTATTCACTGAAAAGCTTCTCTCATTTGCAGTTGTGGGTCCAAGTTTTCTTTTCTTCAAACATCTGCCCTAAAGATACATCCACATAGATCAGTGATATTCCATTCAGCCTTTTTTTTTTTTTTTTGTCAGACAAGGCAAGTTAGTTTTGTCTACTCCCCATTCATGCCGATCATTTTTATGATATTCTTGAAACCAAATGACTGTAGTATTTCAGTCTAAATTTCTTTTTCTTGTGATAGATAACCAATCATTTATCAATGTTCCAGTCATGTTCCAGACTGCATCCAAAGCCCCGTGGGCAGCAGGGCAGGGAGGGGATTCTGCCCCTCTGCCCCCTCTGCTGAGACCCCACCTGCAGGGCTGCATCCAGCTCTGGGGTCCCAGCTCAGGAAGGACAGGGAGCTGCTGGACCAAGGCCAGAGGAGGCACCAAGGAGATCAGAGGGATGGAGCAGCTCTACTGTGAGGAAAGGCTGAGAGAATAGGCATTGTTTGGCCTGGAGAAGAGAAGACTTTGGGATGACTTGATTTTGGCCTTCCAGTACCTGGAGGGAGTCTACAGGAAAGATGGAGAGAGAAACTATTTTTAAGGATCTGGAGTGACAGAAAAAGGGGGATGGGCTGCAAAAGGAAAGAGCAGGTTTTGTTTGGATATTAGGAAGAAATTCTTCCCGGTGAGAGTGGTGAGGAACTGACACAGATTGCCCAGGGAAGTTGTGGATGCCCCATTCCTGGAAATGTTCAAGGCCAGGTAGGATGGAGCTCTGAGAAACCTGGAAGGTGTCCATGTCCATGACAAGGAGGTTGGATTTAGATGATCTTTAAGGTCATCTCAAACCCAAACCATTCTATGATTCTGTGACTCTATATTTTGAATGGAAATGAATCTCCACTTTACTTTTTTTAATTGTTAGTAATACAGTCCTACCTGCAGTAGAAATATCAGTAGTGCAAAGGGTAACAATTTAAAGGGTAAATATTTATACTTTTCAAAAATTCTTTAAAAGGTTTTAATATCCTTTAAATGGGAATGACAAAAGCAGGAGTACCCTCTTACATAAATACAGGTTTTCTTCCTATTTCTAAAACATATTTATTTTGCATGCAAGAAAGAAAAACAAAAAAATAAACAAAACCTGAAATGACATTGTGTCATTCAGTTCTTTCAGGGTGACTATTGATTATTTTCTTACAATCTTTTGAAGGTCTCTGCTCTACGTAAGATGGCACCAATTTTAGTAATCATTTAGACTGTTTCTTATTTTAAGGCAATTGCTCATTCGTTGTGGCATCATGAAAGAAAAGTTTCTTCTTTACTTTATAATATAGACAGAAAATACACCAAAGCTACCTATGTTTTGTTACATGGAGAGAGATTCCTGAGTGGCAGTAATTTACTTAACACAGGTTTTATGTAGGTTTGTGTTGCTGACTGTATGCAGTGATTCATGCATGGAAGATGGGAGGTTTATATTCACAGAGATCAACTTGCCTTATACTTGCTGGCTAAAAAGCAACAACCAAAACTATCCTCAGAAATATAAAATCCAGCTGCCCTGAACTTTACCAAAACCAAAATGGAGCAACATCTTCAGACCATGCAATATTTGAAACAGAACTGCCTAGTAAATATAATTTTTTGAAAAACTCTTCTTCCACAGAAATATATATATTTCTAATGGCAGTGCATTTATCCCACAATCTATAAAAAATAAATCAGGCTCTCTGCATTTCTCTCTCACTTTTCAAATGTGCAAAGATTTCAGCAGATTTCCACATGAAACCTTTGCATTGATTTGTGTTTATGAAGTTTAGAGGAAAACAGTTCTGGAAGGAAGAAAAGGAGGATGTGAAACAATTTGCCTCTGGTCTTTACATTCCCTCAATACCTGCTGGAATGGAAGAAATAGGAGACACTGTGTCAGTGTCCATTATATCTTTCAGCAGAATGTTACTGAAAAAAAAACCAAAAACAAAACCAATAATATTCCCAAGGGAGCATCTGCAACACACTCTTACATTTTCATAAGGAAGTTTACATATTGCAACTGCTAGGTCTTGTTGATGTAAACCACAGGTGATTCACTTTATGTGGTGGTTTTTGCTTCTTAATGCTTTTCAGACCTACAGTTTAAAAACTCCAATTCTAGCTTTGAATTCTCCGAAATGTGTCTCATGGCATTCATCACCATTCACTAAACATGGGATTAAAACTAAAGATAAAGAAAGAATTGTATGGGAATGTGTCCATATTTTACAAATAAATAATTATGTAACAAATTCCTAAAGATTCTACCTGTATGGGAGAATGTTATATACTCTGTGGCTAAAGAAAACTAAGACAAATTTCCAGCAAGGTTAGGTAGTTCATTTGGGAACAATGCATGACAGAATCTATGTCTGCTTAAATCTTAGCTGCTTTGTTCCAACATAAAATTAGTTCCAGATTCATCAATCCATTTTTTTTCATAAAAATATTTGAAGAAAAAGAAAATACCTGTAGAAAAAGGGTATTTCTAACTGGCTTTGAAAGATGCCTAGAGACAAAATAAGTTTTATATAACCAATGACAAGTCTGGAAACCTCTAGTAAAGATCTACAAACAGTTGTAGCGAGTGAAAACACAGACCCTGTCATAGTGCAACAGAATCACTTTATTAGGCACACGAGATTTTTTATGTTTTGCTGTTTACAATTTAGGATCAAAACTGTGCAGACAGGCAGGGCACTAACCAACCTGCAAACAAATGTCAGAGCAGGATGTTTCTGCTCTTATCGCACTCTCACACATCCGTCACACATCCATTCTCACACAAGTATTTATGGCTTGTTGCACCCTGAATTGCTGCTAGTAAAGTCCAGGGTAAGGAAGCAAAAAAGGCCTTTGCATAATATCCACGGATGTTTAATTCAGCCACCTGGTAAGATGTTCAGGGTACGAGGCACACACACATGTGAAACGTCCAGGTTTCTCTCTACTGAAAGACCTCAGAGGTGACTCTGGTCTCAGGGCAGTTAAAAGATAAGGGCCAATGAGGGAATAGGGAGGGAGTGGCTCTGAGACCTAGAAACAGGGGAAGGAGCCAATGGGGTCTTAACAGCTTTTTAAGGGAAGTTTCATATGTCTCCCTAAACCAGGGAATGCCCCCCAGGGTCTCCACAATGGGTTGATCATGACCCTTTGGTGTGTATGCTTTCTCATGCAGATGTTAAGTTGAACAGCAGTCACTTCTACAACAGTCATAAAAGACAAGATGAACTGTGGGGATAACGATCAAAGACAAGAACAGAAACAAATGCTGCCCTTGGAAATGCATGATGGTACAAAGACCTAACAATGTGATTATATCAAGAAGCATTTGGAAGGAGTTGTCACGTTCAAAATTTCCTTTAGCAGTTCTCATCAAGATAGCTACAGCTCAAAGGAACTCAAAGACATAATTTACCCTGCCCTGAAAAAGTGATCTTTTCATGCTCGCTCTGTGCTCTGTCTCCCTCACACGTTCATGACATATGGGCAGAATTCAAGCACTCTGCATTTTAAGAATCTACTGGATACAAGTGTGCTCTCCATAAATTACTGATTCACAATTTGTGGACTGATGAGTGGCCTTCAACTGGCCTAAACCCTCTCCTCTCTCAAAGAAGGCACAGAAGACAACGAGCTGAAATCCTTGAGTGTGAGAGCATGACTGAATATTTTTGCCATCTGCAGCTCCGTAGAAGAAAAAGCTGTGATATGCTAGCCAGCATCAGTTCACCCCCTTCAGAGATGAAAGTTAGCTCAACAACAGCTCCTGGTTAATGAACACCAAAAAGCTGTTGACATAGGAGAATCAGCATGGTCATCTGGCATCTTACTATAAAACTTCAAACTTCAATCAGCATGATTTCATTTCATACTTACATCTAAAGCAAAATAAAAGGACTCTACAGTTGCTTATCTGCAAATCTTACAGAAGCTTTGCTCCAGAAGGAAAGATCAGAGTGAGTGGTAGAAGCAGACATTCATTTAAAATGTAACATTGTGTTACTTGTTTGTTTTTAACTAAACTCAAAGCCACATGTTTATACACTGCTGGTATCTTATCAGTCAAAAAATTAGTAAAGAACTTTTTGAATGTAACAGGCAAAATGTGCATTCAAAACACAGACAAAAGTGAAAAGTCAA
Source organism: Motacilla alba alba (assembly GCF_015832195.1). Taxonomy (NCBI): domain Eukaryota; kingdom Metazoa; phylum Chordata; class Aves; order Passeriformes; family Motacillidae; genus Motacilla; species Motacilla alba. The sequence continues at coordinate 22,891,412 of NC_052016.1, read as the reverse complement.
ATTCAGCCCTCAACATTTTTAAGGGCTGAATAATGGTGGCTTTTAGGGAACAAGATTATGAGCCACAGAGGTTCTCTTGAATAAACTGTGGACATAGTCTATCAGACAAAAACAAGGGAATTCCAGGTCTCAGGTGTCTTCAGGAAAACACCAAGTATCATACAGAAAATATTATATATCTGTTGTGTGTAAATGGAGTTTTCTGGTCCACAGGTACTTGCCATAAGCCTTGGATTCTCTACATGTCCTCTTTTAAAAACGTAATGAAGTTATCTCTGTCTCAGTGACTCACAGTCTTATCATTCATGTTTAATTGCTGATGTCCCTCAGAGTATACATGGAGTGGCTTTAAAGCAAATGCCTTGTCTTTAGGGCGTAAATTTTAGAATGCATACTTCCCCACAGAAAAGTTGAGTAATAAGGAACAATGGAGAAGAATTTAAAAATGCTAGGGACATGATTAATGCATTAGCAAGGGGATATCTAATGCACCCCATGGGAAATGACAAATCCACAGGATTCTGTTTTAATGATCTAAATCTTACCCTTTCAATAACAGGGAAGCACGAAATTTTTGTTTACTGCAAAGCTACAAAATTACTTTGGCAGGCTTGTTATAAGATGGAAAAACATGATCCAAGGTTTGTTTGGTTTTGAACTCATTAGTCTTGCAACTTGCAGAAGAAAATTAGGAGAAAAGGAGAGAAACAAAGCAAAAAAAGTAACCAAAAGCATTCAGTGTTGTTCCTTAACTAAAATGCTTCTCTTAGAGTAATTCCCAATGTTTCCTAGTAAGCAAATTTCACAAAACCAGTATGGTCCTGGAAGTGGTAATGCATTCTCAAAGTAATGTATTAGTTGCCACTGGCAAGGGTGTGAGTATTTCTGATCCTGTGAGTTTAGATACAGATCACAGACCTATTACTGTAACTTAACCATTTGGTGAGCACATATCATTCCTTTTACTTCATGCTTCATGAACTAATCCATTTAAAAAAACCCCATAGTTCACAAACTGATCCTAATTTTTGCAATTTTTTATATTATTAGCAAGCACTGAGAGAGGTAGTAACTTTTTAACACTCACCAGCTTGGAGAGACAAAACATTAAATCCTTGATTTAAATGACTGCATTGATGTTTATTGAGTGACCATTTCTAGTAATTTAGTCTGTTTACATTTCTTATAATATGCGTAATTTAAAGTGCAAGTTTATCCTTTAAAGCAAAGCTAGAAAAGTCAAGTGAATGTGTTTTGGTTTTTGGTAACTTCACTTTTTCTAGTTCAAATCTCTTTGTTTAGTAGATTTTATTTATTAGAAAGGGAATAAACTGTGCTCTGTACTCTAAATAGCGCCATCAATGTGGGATTTTTTGATCACTGCATTTTTTAAAGCTTTATCCACTTCTATTTTAACATAAGCAGAAGTTCCTAGTTATGTCAATACACTCTATCAATTATTACTGTCTGTCTTTTATGAGAAGAAATATATATTCAATTGCAGGAGAGGTTACAAGTTATTTTAATTTGGTAGAAATTAGAACAAATTAGAAGTTAAGTAGCATTAGATCATTAGACATCTCAGTACCCTCCTGGAGGAATCTAAATGCCTTTTTTAATTATTACTTCTTGTTCTTCAGTCCTATTTGTTTCAGAAAACTATTTTCTGGGTGTGTTATGTTCTATCTCCAAAATCAAATTCAAAATATTCACATCTCCAAATGGGGAGGCAGGATCTGTGACCTTGCATCACAGAATCAGAAATGTACATTAAAATTGTATTTCGCTCAGTACCTTAAAAACCAAAAAACATCTGAAAGGTCAAAAATATAAAGTAGTAACTTGGTTTAGTCATTAGTAATACGTTGTTTTGTACCAAATATCTTATTTGTTTTCTGTCTGAGGAGCTAGGAGTGTTATTTCAGGTTTTGTAAAATCTTGTGTAATATTCTTAGTAGCTAACATGTTTAGGAAAGCAGAATACTTAAAGTGAATAACTTGTATTCTTTAACTGTCCCTCTATTTCCCCATATTTGTTTCTATATCTATTTTCTATCTGCTCCAAAGTGTTTAACCTTTAGTTTATTCCCTTTCTTTGAGGCAGTGTGCAAAGACTTGCAAATTGAAGGAGACAGATGAAATGTAACAGACGTTCCTTGATATGAACATGTAGACATAACTCTCACGCCTCAAAATCCAAAAAAGACCAGCAGCCAGGCACCGCTAAATGGGGGTTTGCAAGTTCCTGCATTACAATAACAAAAATTCCAGAGGTAATATGTCCCCCCCATCAACACTCCTTGTTTCTTAGGTTATCAGGTCTTTTGATTCTGATGACTCTAGAGGAAAGCAGCCTTAAAGTGATAAAAGTGATAAAAGCAATAGAAGTGATAAGAATGAAAAAGACTACTACCATCTGGGTTCCCACTTATCACTATGTCATTGGAAAGATTTATCAGCTGATGCCTCCAGGTACATGATAAAGTGTGTTAATGCTATCTTGGCCAGCGGATTACTCCTCTGAACATCTTAGCTCTATTCTGTGCTATCAATTGCATGTGTAATTTAGAGCAAATTACTGACAATCTCCCTGTTCTTCTCCACTGTAAAGCTAAAAGTGTGAATTTTCTTATTGTGCAGCACTTTAAAGCTTTATGGGTTACAAATACTATGTAATCAATTATTGCTAGAAAGTTTAAATCATATGCACATTTATTGCATTTGTTTCATTCCCTCTTAATTTCATGTATGAATTTTAATTGGAATTCATAAATACATTCTTGCTTTAGTCCAGTACTTTGTCTAGCCTACCTTCAAGGTCTATATTAAAAACATTAAAAACATGGAAAAATTTTCTTGTAAAAGGGAAAACAATGATTGATTGCTAACTGTGCCCAAATGGCCAGTATGTACATAAACCTGATATGATAATTTCTTAGCATCTCAGCAGTCTGCTTAACTACTTAAAAGGAAATATTAAGCTCCCTCTATGCAAACCCCCAAGTTTCTTTTATGTTCCCATTCTTCCCACATAAGAAAGTCAATGGGACAGGAGCATCAATGTGTTTTGAACTTAGAATATCCTCTAAATCATCACTGACACCAGCCTTCTATGTGGGTTACATCAGTTTCAGGAGTCAGTAACTAGTGAATATCTGAATTACCTACCAGGTATTAATGTCATTTTCATGGTAAGAGTTCTTAAACCTAAAGCTCTTTTTTCTTTACAGACTACATCCAGAATGTAATACATGAACAGAAAATTTTCTAAATAAATTAGTAAATGGGAAACAGAAACACATTTTAAGGTTGTCTCATCATTGGAGAACACAATTCAGGAAAACATTTCAATACGTTTCTACTCTGTAGTAAATACAATTTTCTCTTTCGCTTAAAGAGAGGAGCTAATGTACTTTTTACTAACAATTCATCAGTTCTGCATTGTGACATTGCAATTTTAACAGTTAGCATTGTGATAGTAAAGTGACTAGAAGCAATGTTTTCCAGACTTTTATTAGCAAGTCACTCCATGAACATCATGTCAACTATACAAACAAAGTATTAATAATTGTTTAGACATCTGCAGTGAATTATTTTCATTTTTAAGCTCACAGTTCTGAAGGGTAAGATTGAATTATTTTCCATTTATGCGAAATATTGTAAAAAATAATATAAACTTAAGGTTTCAGTATTGTTTAAATTACACACCATGATGTCTGTGTTTATATTTTTTAATAAAAGCAGTGGGACATCATAGAATTGAGTCTTAAGAAAAACAAAAAAAAAAAGACTAAAGTCAATATGAAGGTGTTCTTGTATTTGCTGGGTTAGCCAGACAAGGAAGGAAGGAATGATGCATCTGACTCTATGTACTTAGAAGGCCAATTTATTATTTTATGATACTATATTTTATTAAAGAATACTATACTAAACTATACTAAAGAATACAGAAAGGATACTTACAGAAAGCTAGAAAGAATAATAATGAAAACTCGCGACTCCTTCCAGAGCCCAGACACAGCTTGGCCATTTTTGGCCATTAAGTCAAAACAATTCACATTAAACCAATGAAACAATCACCTGTTAGATAATCAATCTCCAAACACATTCCAAAGCAGCAAAACACAGGAGAAGCAAATCACGTAATTTTTGTTTTATTTTTTCTGTGAGGCTTCTCAGCTTCCCAGAAGCAAAATCCTGGGCAAGGGGATTTTTCCAGAAAATATGATGGTGACAGAGCTGTTATCCAATAATCATTTCAGATGAAGGCTGAGTCAGTGTACAGCTCTTTTCTAAAGATTTAAAGGGATTATTCTTTCTTTTTCCCCTTTCTAATCACTCACTGTAATTATGGATAGGATGTCAGCTATTGATACTACTTTACACACCTTGTTTTCTGTAAGTGACTGTCCTCAAAATCTGTCAATCACCATGCTGGTGCTGGTTTTGCATTAATTGACATTTGGTGAGGAGGGAAGAAGCCACCCACAGAAATTATTTTTCTGAGAGGAGTTGTTGAGAACTTCCTCCATGTCTAACACCAATCAGTGACTAGTTTTGAAGACTGACACCTTGCTAAACTACTAGAAAGCTCCATGAACACACATGTTAAAAACTAACAAACCCTGGGAAAAGCTCTCTTTTTTCCGGCGTTTGGAGACAGAAGTTCTTCCCCCTCTCCTGGACTGGTGGCTGGGCAGGGGAGAGGAGGCCACAGGGCGCCCAGCCAAGGTAGGGCCAGGCCAGGCCCCAGTGGCTGCCGGACAGGGGGAGGGGAGGCCATTGGCCACTGGGTCCTAGCCTGGCTGCTGAGATCCTGGCCCTTCACCCAAAAGAAACCCGGAGGCGGCCCTGCAGCCCACACAGAAAACAGCCCTGCGGCTGGAATTGAATACAACAGGGGCTGGAGACCAGCCATGCGACTGATCCTGACACAGCCCCCGGTGCAGCCTGAAAATCCATCACCATGACTGCCTCAGACACTGCCGGCAGGGATCATACGACCATCTGAAGGCCCCAGGCGAGATATTACCTCTTTCAGTGCACAGATAAGACTTGCAGACCTTCAGTCCTCCCTCGGGTGAGAGAAAAGGAGAGAGTGAAGACATGTAGAAGACCTCATGAGACATGAAGGCCAGTAAGAAGAAGTCAAGTCCCAGATGGAAGGGTTGAGGAGATGCCTCAAGTCCTGGGCTGAAATCCTCTTGTAAGACTATGGACAAGATATAATTGACACCTCAGACTCTTTTTCCTTGTAACTCATTGAAAATATGGGGGGAGGAAGTGTTCAAATTGTAGATATGAGCAAAGGCATCTATGCTAAAGCAAGCAGATGCTGAAGTAGCTGTGATCCCATTAGAAGTTTGAACAGAGAAAGAAGAGTGATGAAGATCCTGTGCCCCCAGGGAGAGAAAAAAAAGACCTCTCTTCCCAGACATGAAGATGATCTCATAGATAGATAAAGAGAACCTTTGCTCTTAAACAGCTAATCCTTAAAATAGTACCCCATAAGTTGACATGACCCATAAACACAGCTGTAGGATGCTGTGAAAGATGGGAGGAACTTCACAATTGCAGATTCCAGGGTGGTTGCTATTTGTAAAAATTAAAAGCCATGAGAGAACTGTTTTGTGGAAAACTCTCCATAAAATAACAAGAGGGACTCCTCTCCCTTAATGATCTGAAGAAAGACTATTCTAGAGGTGATAAATTGTCTGAATTGTTTCTGTACGTTGGTAGTAGGAAAGAAAAGGTTGTAGAGAGAGGAGAAGTGTTCTAAAGGTTTTATTCTGATTCTTAGTATTCTTTCTTTTAGTTGCTGTTAATAAAGGTTTTCTTTATACCCTTTTAAAGTTTTGGGCCTGCTTTGCCTTCCTCCTGATCCTATCTCACAACAAGAAATGAGTAAGTACATTCTAGTGGGTGCACTGGCATTTGGCCAGTAGTGAGCCCACCACATTAATTGGAGCATTGGCCAGGAAATCTCAAATTGGCGAACCAAAGCCACTACACTTTATTAGTTTCACGTTCAATACAGCTGTCAAACAGGCTGGTGTTGTTTATAAGGACACACGGCATATACAAGTCTTGCCTGTTTCAAGTTTCCTTCTTTTCTCTACCCTATCTGCACTGACAGTGTGCTTAGAGAAAATGGTGCTCAAACAGATTAAATTGGGCACAAGGCCATGATAATATGATGGCCCAGGAGTAACTCATGGAACTGTAAAAATGCGTGTTCTGAAAAACAAAGAGTCTCTGCAGCAGGCAAAACAGGATAGATCTGAAATGAGAAGATCTTGAGAGTCATAAATGGAGAAGAGGAACCACTGTTTAATAAGAAACTGTTTCTGCTCTTCCTATATCACTAAACAAAGTCATCAGAATGCTTTCTCTGCCTCAAAGTTGTTGAAACAAGTTCATAACTTCATTTAACTGAACAGTTATGAGCACTACTGTTTTACCTAGGTGACAGCAAAAAGAATTTGCCTTTACACACTAAGGGAATAAATCAAAATATCTGGATATAGTTGTGGTAGGTTCAAGCCAGGTGTCATCAGAGCCACTCTATCCCTCCCCTGCATAGGAGAGAGACAATGAAATGAAAGGCTCATGTGTCAAGATAAGGGCAAGGAGAGATCACCCAGCAATCACTGTCATGGGGAAAACAGACACAGCATGGGGAAATTAACTTACAACAAATCAAATCAGTGTAAGGTAAGGAGAAATAAAACCAAATTTTAAAAACACCTTTCTCCCACCCTCCCTTTTTCCGAAGTTCAGCTTCACTTCCCATTTTCTCTACCTCTTCCCTGCATTGCAGGAGGATGCAGTTGGTTCATCCCAAGTTGTCCCTGCTGTTCTTCCTCAGGGGGAGGTCCTCTTACACTCTTGGTGTCCTTCTGACAGAAGACCATCCCCAACAAACTTCTCCACAGTGGGTCCTTCCCATGGGCTTTATGAACTCTTTCAGCATGGGTCCCCTGCAGGATCACTGGTCCTGCCAGATGCCTGCTCCAGTGTGGGCTTCCCACAGGGATGCATCCTCTTTTGGGTATCCGCCTACTCCAATGTGGGCTCCTCCACAAGCTGCAGGGGGGGGGTCTCTGCTACCGAAATGTGGCCATGCAAACCCAATAAAATAGTTTAGTTTAGCTTAGTTTACTTTAGTATAGTTTAGTTTAGTTTAATATAATTTAGTTTCGTTTAGGCACCGTTTGTTTTAGTATAGTATATAAATACAAAAAATGGAAACAAATGGATTTAGGAGATGTAAAAAAGATAATATTTACACCAATAAAATTTCAAATTAAATCTGAGAGAGCTTTGCCAGAGCAGTCTGTGCAAGAACCACAAACTGAAATATGATTTCTAAACCATTTAAGGAAACTATAAATATAACCCTCTCTTCTCTATCACTCTTTCGTCCTTCATATGCCCACACATCTAATCTTAGAAGCTGTAGAAATGGACCATTATGTTGGTGCAATTCTGAAATTTTAATTTCTCCAGTAAGGTCTTTGTTTCTTATGAAGACTTTTATATACTAAAAAAGCACAGGTTTAAGATTGGTTAAGAACTACTGAATGGTCCCTAGAAAAAATACACTAGGTAGTCTCATTATTTTATCAGTAATCATTGAGGAATCAGTGATGCTGTTGCAAATATTTATACAGCTTTATTGTCTTTTATAATTATTGTGTTTAAAAAATAATGTTTATGGACAATCTGCTACTTGGCATGTAAATTTTTGTATGTTGTGGTAAAGAAGTAAATGAAATTGTTTTAACTAGTTTTAGCTATCTGTACTATCTGTATCACCAGTTAATAAAAGTATCTACAGGCTTACAGTCTTTGGCAGTGCATTTTCCATTCTGTTCATAAATGAGCAAGAACAAAAATCTAAACTTGCATTTATAGCAATGAGACTTTAAACAAGGTGGTGGCTCATGAAAAAAGCCAAACTCTGAATTGTTTGTCATGCCCTTAGGTTACCAGGGTCATTCCTGCTTTTGGTATTCTCAGCAGACTGAGACAGACCTGATTCCCGTTTCTTTCACAGCTGCTAAAACACCAGCTCTCTGGATATACTTTGTTCTTAATCACTCCTTTCAATCACCCTCCGCTGCTGAGCCTTTGCCCAGCACAACTGGTCTCGTATATTATATTTAAGTATCTACACTCATCAGTGCAGCATGTTAGAGACAAAAACATTTCCTTCAGGCTCTGTAGCAAATATACATTAATAAGCAAAGCCCTTGGATGTAATGCTCCATTTTTTTTTTTTTTTTTTTTTTTTTTTTTTGGGAAAGTGCAGGAGGGCTGTTCAGCAAAGTAAAGTGTATGTCCCACTAGGTTTTCTTTGATTTTCAATGATGAGCATGGCTGGATCAAGGCAGGGAATCAGCTGGGATTCACTACTGCTTTTCTTCCTGGTGGTTCTCAGCAGGGTACAGGTTGCAATAGAGAGCAGAATGCCAGTCAGTTGTGCCAGCTCCAGTTGGTACTGGAGCACATGACAGGCTTGCTTGGGTAACGGGCCCAAATTAAACAAACAAGCAAATAAATTAGTCATGAAAAATACAAGGAGTTATGTCAGCTTGCAGGACTTCTCCAGCTCCATTGCCTGACTGCTTTCTAAAGCAGTAGGGAGAAGCAGGTCACTTTGGTATTTTCTCTGATAAATATGCCTGTCCAGGAAAAAGGGAGCTTTTGCAAGGCTGGGGAGGAAATAGGGAGGGAGGGGAATCCAATCCTAATTTCAGACTATTTCACAGCTTATTTTTAATAAAGTGTAAGTAGGAAGCTAAATGCCAGTACATACTAAACAGAAACTTACATTTGAGTAAGAGTTGCTAGGCTGTTGGAGGTACTGAAGTCTAATACCAGCATGATATTAGAAACCAAATTTTTGCTTATCACATAGTCAATAAAAATACCAAGGATATTTTAATTAAAAATTTGCATGTAAATGAAAAAAATATTGCATGCTCAGGAATACTCATATTTCAGTATAGTTTCTTTTGCAAATTAATAGGAAACTTTTACATTCAAAACACATGTTAATCCTTATTCACACTTACCACAATAGTGAAAAGACAAATGTAATGATGGTTTGGGCAAGTGAGAGGAAACCAGCTAATTATGTGTCATGTTAGAGCTGAACCAACATATGCATAAAGCAACAGGAGGCATTCTTTTAATTTGGTTGTCAGTGACCCACTGAGCTTGGTGGTAGTCTACAGCTGAGTTGTCCTATCTCCTGATGCTGGTGGCAGAACTGGTATTCTACAAGACAAAACCAGGAGAAGCCTGTAAGGGGAATAAAACTGAGATGGACAGAGACCTCTCTTCAGGTTTGTTATTTCCAAATGAGATTTCAAAAGTATACCTGAGTTAGGGAAGTGATCAGAGAGCACCTTGCCCAACAAACACTTGCAGGGAACATTGTAGCTTGGTAGGGATTGCATCTCCTGCACTTGGAGATGTCCGAGTGGAGCTGGCACAGAAGGCATTCCAGGTTCCTGTCTGCAACAGGAACCTCTCTCCCTTTTCAAGAGAGTTGGTACCCTATAGCAGAAAGTGTAATGATGGATCCTACAATTTATATAGGAAATTCATTTTTATTGCTGAAATAATCAAGTCTTATACCATTGTTTTGACATGGAGCCAGATCTTAGAGAGTCCAAAAGCAACAGTAGGGTAGATGTGTATGGAAGAAGAGAAGAACTAGAGTTAACTTACTGCTTTTTTCTCAGTCTTGTACCCAAGCAATCTTGTGTTATTGCGTAGTCTCTAATGACAAAGTCTGATAAGCACATGTTAAATTGATTATGTGAAAGATCCATACATACAAAATACGGTAAAAATCCCAAATTAACGATTAAAATCGTTAATTCTCTGCTTCTTGTTGATTTTGCTATTGCAGATGCATTGTCATTTCTAGGCAAAGTAATGACAAAAAGCTTTACTTTTTTGTCGCCCTTTTTCCTTTGATGGGAAAAACAGTGTGTGATTTATAGTGAAAATGTGACAAATATCACTCTTAATCACTTGAGCCACGCATGTTACCAAATCTCTTTTAAAGAAAGAACAGATTTCAACTGTTAAAGGTATTATTTTCAAGAAGAACAACATTTAAAGTAGATCTAAGACTGAAAAATCCCATTAAACTATAATTAGATGTCAAAAGACATTCAAAGGCTCCTGTCATCAACTTGTTGCTCATTTGTAAAGAACTACAAACTGACAAAAAAGGGAATAAATCATTACTATGACTTCAGCCTGCTTCCCTGAAACAGTGTTACAGGTCATTTGTGTAATGATGTCCAAAGGAAGTCAAAAATTGCTACACTGCGCTAGTACTAGAAAGCTAGAAATAATCTATTTTATTGTTTCATGCACAATTACACTACAAAATTATTATTTTCTGTATAAAAAAAAAAGAGCAAAACCATTAAGCAATCTTAATTCTATTTTCTTCCAAGGGGCACAATTTTGTGCAGCGCAACTTCACAGAATCACACGGAATCGCACAATGGGTGAGGTTGAAAGGGACCACAGTGGCTTATCTGGTCCAACCTACCTGCTCAATCAGGGTCATCCTAGAGCACATGGTCCCTAACCTAGAGCACACCCCTGGCCTTCCCCTACCCCTCAATACATCTAGTCAGAAATGTGGGGTTTCCGCATGGAGTAAATAATTTTTAGAATGGTTTAGATAAGAAACAAAACAAACAATATTTTGCTTTGGTGCTACTGCTATCAAGACTGATCAGATTTCTTGAAATCTAGAGGGTTTGCTCCTTCTAATGAAAAGTGCTTGTATTTTAAAGAATAAAACAACTCTTCCTTAGAATGGAAACATATAGAGGAAAATTTTCTGTTAGCACCTTACGGTTCCCAAAAAAGCACTATTTTCACCAAGAGTCCTTTTCAAGGGAAACAAATACCTTGCTCAAGGGCTTTACTGCCACAGCCTTAACACCTCTTCTTGGCAGGGGTGGGCTTGCTGTAGAGTTAGACCACAATCTATTAGAAATTACATTCAAGCTTCGTTTTCATCTCCTTTGCTTGGTAATTTTAAGGGTTTATGTTTATGAAGTACATATAAATACACATCCCAAATATTAGGTGAGCACAGTGCTGAATAATTTTTTGGGACATGTATGAAAGCAATAAACAGCAAATAACAGCAATGCATGATTTAGATCTAGGACATAATGTTGAAAGGTGTATTTAACAATTTTTTATATATGCTATGGAAAGTCAGGCTGACCTAGGACAGGATTTTGGTTTTCATACTTTTATTATAAAATTGTTCATATTACCAAAGAATTCCAAAAAAATTCAGTAGTAGGTAATATAAGCTAAAATAAAATATTTTTCTGGATGTATCATATATTTTCTGTGGTTGCGTCTTTAACTCCTGCAAAAATAACAGGTCAAATAATTGCATTGAAATAGCTGAAATCCATTCCTTTCTATCACCGACATGGCACAACGCAGGTTTTCTAGACAGTAAGTACACAAGCTGAGCTCACCCACACACTCCCAGCCCTGGAGGTTGTATGGGCTGAGCGCCACAGGCTCTTTCCATTAAGGAGTTTGGGTGTGGTCAGGCTGTTTTTGAGGATTAAGGAATTTAGCAGTATGGGCAATGACCAATCCATACCACTTGGCTGTAGTCTCAGAGAACAGTCCTGAAAGAGTGTTTTCCTTGTATAGGCAAATGGTAATAACTGTCTTTCTAAAACTCTAGTGTCAGGACAAAGATGAGTAAGTGATCCATCTAGTACTGGATAATTGTTATTTATGTCATAGTAGACAAAATTATTAAGACTGTATATATTTGCACATTTCTGACTAGAGCAAGCCATAGAATATTGTGACGTTTCTACTGAATTTAGTGAGTCACCTTAACTGTGTGAAAATGTAAAAATGTATCTTCACCTTGAGTCCTGTGTGCAGTTTTAGGCACCACCATATAAAGAAAAATTATGATATTAGAGAATATCTAAAGGAGGAATACAAGGATCCTGAAGGGTCTGGAGGGCAAGATTTATGAGAAGTGGCTGATGTCACTTGGTCTGTTCCACCTGGAGGAGACTTGCAGTTAAAATTTCCTCACAAGTGGGAAAGGAGGGGCTGGCACGATTCTTTTCAGTCTCCAGTGACAGGACCAGTGGTAAAATGGCCTGAAGCTGAGCCAGGGGAGGTTTAGATTGGATATTAGGAAAAGGTTTTTCACCCAGTGTGTGGCTGTGTGCTGGAACAGGTTCCCCAAGGAGGTGGTCACACCACCAAGCCTGACGGAGTTCAAGAAACATTTGGACAATGCTTTCAAGTGCATGTTTCAGATAGAATTGTTAGGGATGTCCAGTGCAGGGCCAGGAACTGAACTGGATGATACTGATGGGTCCCTCAGTTTATTTTGTGATTATATGATAATATAATAATATTTAAAAATAGATCTTAGAAATTCACAGAATTCGTCAGGGTTTTTGCTTAGCATACGTGACTAGTGATGAAAAGCCAATGAACTTTTTATAGATGAAAACCAAAACACAATTGTTCACAAAACAAGTAAGATATAGATTCAAACAGGACATTCTTGAAAACAAAAAAGAATAGTATTAAAAAGATCAGCTTTTATTAGCCAGCAACTTGCAAGCAGAAAGTAGTGTTGGCTACCATTGGCTAAAATAACAATCTCTCAGGGAATTATGTGTTTAGGGGCAAATTTTCTTTTTATCACTGTGTTTAAAAACATCAAATTAGATCTATCAAGTGATTCTCCAGACAACTAGCAACATTCTGGGGGGGGGGGGGGGACGGGGGACGGGGGACGGAGAAAGAACTCATCCTTACAGCAGTAAATTCATCAATTATCAAGTTAAGAAAAAAAAAAATTAGTGGTGTCCCTGAGGTTTGGTGCCAACAACTGAGGCTTGGGCTGCTTGTTTACTTAGTAATCTTGGAAAATCTCTTCCTCAATCTTGGGAGATTTTTCACACATGCAGCTGCAAATCTCAGAGTACTGAAGTCCTATGCTACTATCAGCAGTTGTTTTCAGAAGTATTAAGTAATGGTATTGCTGTAAATATTAGAAATGTATTATGATTTCCCTTCTTTTTTAGATGCCCCCAAACTACTTCTAAAATATAGGCACAGAAGAGGATTTTGGGAAAATGTTCCAGGGCTGAAACAATTCAGACTTTGCCAAATGCTATACAACAAATTCCAATGACAAATAGAGCAGATCCTGCAAACTACCTCCCACATGTAATACTCTTGAATTTCTGGTGGTGCTCACTTGCAGTGGTGAAAGATACATTTTTCTTCTGACCCTTAAGAACATAACTGCATTAGTCTCTCCTGCTCTAATCCAATCAGTGACACTATTCCTCTCATGGGTAAATGGTCATGTAGTGCCACTCTATCATTAAAAACAGAGTTATGAAAGTTCAGAAGTCCTCTTTCTTTAGTAACTTGCTTTCCTGAGTCTTGGGAAGCCTGGGAGAAGAATGCGTACTGGGGATGGAATGTTGTTCAGAAGGAGATATTTTATCTTAATTTCAGTTCCTAAGTATTTGCCTTAAAGATTCATAAATGACATAGGAAAAAAAAAAGGCATAGAAATGATCAACAGTGATTAAAATGCAAAAACCTGTGTACATGTGTAGTATTTGATGCATGAAAAACTATACTTCTATGTATGGATATGCATATTTATGTAAGAACCATAAAAAAAGTGTGGTTTTTATATACTTAAATGTATGAAAGATAGATATATGGGAGATGACGGGCTTTTATTGCCTAAAGCAACCTGTGGATCATGAAACATTCTGATTGGCTGTACCTGTCATATGTCCCTGACTCTCACCCAAACCTGTCAAAATATCCTCTAGAAATACTGTAGAAGAGAAAAATGGCACTGAGGAGCCATCAAGGGGGAAATCTTAAGTAGGAATAGAAAACCCAAGTATACTGGGGTTTTCTAGGGGAATATATATATATATATATATATATATATATATATATATATATATATACACACACACTTATGTATTCTGATAGGCAATGGATCTTTCATAATAATTATTCAGAAAAATACTATAATCAAAGTTCAAATCCATTCCAAATTCTGCATATCTTGTTTTATAAAATAGTATTAAAATCCATGCATTAATTCCAATACTTTTAATAATTTTAATATTTTTTATATTTTTATAATTTTATATATAACAGATTGGGTAATTTTATAATATATATAAGCAATTGGTGAAATTGTATATATAAGCAATTTAATGTTACTTATAAAATAATGGAAAATTATTACATTTCCATATTCATTTGTCTTTCACCTGAAAATATTTAAACAATAGTTGTTCATGCCATTAGAATGATAGTGAGCTTAATTCTTAAATTTTCCTGATGGCTTGTAGTTTTAGTGTCATGTATTCAGTAAAATAATTAGATCTTTAGAATATTTGGCACCATATTTCACTAACCACATATGATCAAATTGTATGGAAAAAACCCATATTTCACAAATCTTTATAACACTGATTACAGAAAATTTAAGCACATACTTCCTGAAATCACTCTTCATAAACATGGGACTGCTTGTGCTTTATGGACAAAATTGTGTGGAAGAACAGAAATTGGAAGAAACATTTATTAGTAACTATGGTAACCAAAGTTTCCTTCATATTGTAGTCTCTCTAATAGAATTTCTAGACTGCCCCAGTCAGAGAACAGAAGCAACAACATAGGATGGAACCTACCAATTTTGGCATTGAGAGACATGAACTATTAATGAATCATTACAGAAGATTATTTTGATATTATTACTTCCTTGGAATTAAATAGCATTTATGACATAAAATTATATACTTCCATATATGCTACAATTTAATAACATCTGTCACAGATGTTCTCAAAGATGGAAAAATGTAATATATTTGTATATTTGTTCTCATTTCTTTTGAATAATATAGCCTTACAAGGAACAATTTTGTTCTCTAAGCAGGAAATATTTCTAAACAGGAAATCTTTCTTAGTCATCCATTTTCCTTAAGAACAACAAAATCATGTCTTCTGCCTTTTGCATTAGAAAGATATAGAACATAACTAACCTCAAATTACACTCCTATTCTCAAATGCATAATTCCACTCTTGAAGCTATTCATTTTCCATAATTAATGTGACCTACAAGTGAAGGAAAGAGTATTTTTATATGAACTGAAGATGGATTTGCCTTAATTCCGATGGCTGACTTCAGTGAAAATACTTTCCTGTATTTATTGGTTGCCTGAACATGTTATTCAACTTACCTATAAAAAAAGCAGAATACAAAGAGAATAGAGGATCTTCAGGTTCTGCAAGGCCTTTGATTAGCCACACATCCCTAAAATAATGTCTGTAAAATATAGAACCAAACATATTTTTTTCAGTGCTAATGGGCTTGTATTGTGCAATTCAGGAGATTAGGCACAACATTTCAACAAAAGCTGTTTTACATGTTTTATGTGAGTGGAAATGTTAAGAAATCTTTATTCCTCTCAGTTCACAGTAAGGAAACAAAGCATAAGCAAAGCTATGAACCTTTCCATTTGTTTTTTGTGCAATAGTCATGGTCAAAGCTCTATGCTTCTTTATGCAAAGTTAGTAAATCATTAACCAAGTGGGACAAAAACACAGGCAACAACTCTTTTTACTTTTTCTATTCTACTCTTTCTGGCACTGTCATTGCCACCAGTAATTCCACAAAAGCCGTAGTCCTGATTTGTCTTTGAAAGGGTTCACATTCTATGAATTTTCTGCCTAGCACTATCCAATTAACAACTAAATAATGTAATAAAAGTAGAAACATATCCTGAAAGCCCTAGTTATAATTGAATATTATTTTAGGGTTTTTTTCTCCTAAGTTATGGGGCAATACCATAAAAAAATTGCCTTCAATTTCATTATACGTTTCATCTACTTAATGTATTTAAGATAAACTTGCTGTTATGTTATGCAGTATTTTTATGCTTCTGCAAGTAAGTGAGAATATAGGGAATAACAGCTAGTGTTAAAGCATAATGAAAAGAGAATTATTACAATGTAAAGGATTTCACACAGCTTCTTTGCTAAGCACATACATTTGCTTAACTTTTAGGAAGTCTGAAATAGAAAGGTTGATTTGATTGCCTTTGTTATCCAAAATGGAAGCAAAATGAAAATCTATGTATCCATTAAAAAAAGAAAGTTATTGATAATCCTATAGTTATCCGAAATCAACTGATCATTTGAAAGATAAGTGATCCACCCAACTTTGCCTATCTTCCTTAGGGACATGAAATAACAAATGAAGCAATGTCTTTATAATGGTATTTTTTTTTTTTTTACAACTAAAAAAAAGTCCCCGACAAGATTCAGTCTATAATTTGGGGACGTTTTCAAGAATTTATTAAAAAATAATTTTTATTATTGAATACAGATTTTAAACCATTGCAAGCCATACCTGACATTGTACATTTCCAGAAAGTTTGGACTTTATTTGTGTATCCATGCTGGCAAAAGTAAAATACATGAAGAACAAAGTACAGCTCACATAATCAGAACATGGCAATTATTAGGGTTTTTTATTCCAGGAAGAAATTAGATTATATTCCCTTTTACTTTCTTGGAGATTGAGTTTGATAGGCCAGGTAGTTGTGAAGAAAATGGATATAACATGCAAAAATAAACAAGCTTTTTTTCTGATGCAGTTCCTAACATATTAACAAATTTTATTATTTTCATCATTCATTTCTGAATAATTGTTGCATAGTTTCATTTATATGCCCCTTTGTTTTCTTCCCTGTGTAATAACATAAAATTCTAGTTTAGCATTAAAATTTTCTGACAAAAGCTTTTTCCAAGATTAATTTTATTTATTTCATGTTGGAGGGGGAGACGGGGGAAATCAGCATATGATATGAAATTCTTTTCCAATAGTCCTATTGATATTGCTATATATTTCATCATCTTCAGATAACTTTGGGGAATATTGTCACAGGTTTGTGTGTTTTTCAAAATAACACAGAAAAATGCCAAAACTTCATCAGAGAGATTTAAAATGGATTAGATGAAACTCAATCTTCATTTGGCCAGGACTGCAAATTTAAGGCTTATTTTTCTACTAAAGAGAATATTTAATGACACCCTAGATTACAAAGCCCTACAAAATTTTTATAATCTCACTGTGAAAGACAAGAACACATTAAACACCTAAAGGAGCAATCTCACCTGAAGCATTCAAGATTTACGGGACAGAACTCCTGGAAATGCCAAAGGGCAATACTCAATCCATAATGCACATCCACAATTTACCAGGAAGTTATAAATATCTTTTCTAGTGATTAACTTGTGTTCTTTCAGCCTTCCACATGAAGAAGAGCTTATCCTACTGCCATTCCCTGTCAATTGAATTTGAAAAGGACATACAAGCCCTTACTTTCTCAAATACAGAAATTATTAAAAATGCTAGAATTTTTTAATATTATAAAAATATTTAATATTATTTTGTAATTTGAAAGACAAAATATAATTGAGATTAGTGAGGGGTTTAGTTTTTGATTTCTTTACTCACTTCCTTCTTTGCCAACAGCAAATGTCAGGGAGAGAAAAGACAAATACCTCTTTTTGGACTGCTCTACTGTAACAGACTTTGGTTTACAGTGCACCCCCACACACTTTCCTCTCCCTCAATCTAATTTCTTTATGTGCCTAAGGACAAAACTGATATCCCAATCTTAATTCAGGAAAAAATTTCCCTCCTCTAAAACAGACCGAGGGATTTTTTTTTAAGGATTTTAAGTCTCTCATGCAGGATGGAATTTTAATCTAGGTCTAGAAGCTCCTTTGTAGCTTCTGCTACATTTAGAAGGATGCATGAAGGATATGAATCTATATTTAAAATTTGATGCTTGAATTCATAATTTCTGATTAGAAAGCTGATTAAAAAGCTGATTAGAAATTGAGACAAATATCTTTCTGATTCTTATAGTGATATTCAAAAATTAACTTGAGTTTCAGGTATGTAAAGTAGAATTGTGAAATACACATATATTTCTCAGCATTCCACATTTAGCAGTAATCTTTCATAGTGGCTTTCTGAGAGTAAGTGACAAATAATGTCTTTGACCTTAAGTAAAACCAGATAAATTCTTTGGCACCATGAAGAGAAAATCTGTACACCTTTGAATGTGTGATACTTAAACAATTTCATGAAGGTACTTGAAAGAAAATGGATTTCTTTTCTCTGATCTTACACTTCTGTAAGATCTTTAAGACAAAAATTCACTGTAAAAAACTCACATATCAATCTAAATTTCACTTTTGCTTTTGCATTTAAGGGCCTCTTTGTTCTGTGTTTTATTTTGGTGAGATAGCAGAGCTGTAATTTTATTTCAGCCACTTGGTAATTACAGACATCATGAATAGCTTTTCAGAAGGGGCCAGCAGAACTGATTAGATGTATTGATCTATGTTTGATGCTTGAGCTTACCACACGCAACTTTCCTATGAAAATTTTATCTATGGAAAGATGTTTTGGTATCACATGTGCTGGTTCTGAGTTCCAAGCAGTCAGGTGGCAGGAAAAACACAGCAAAAAACTCCTTCCCCCCCATGAAGCCGAAAATCAGACTGACCAAAAACCCAGCCAACCCTCCTGAAGGTAGCCCACTCACCCTTTTTTTCTCACATTACAACCTGCAGTATCACCCACCCCTAGCCAGGGCCATTTCAATGGAATGTTTTAACACCTAGCTACATCTGTGGTTTTTTAAGTATCAGTAGTAATTGCTTACTAGCAACAAATGGAACAAAATTCCATGAGAGAAAGAAACAAAAGGGAGAAAACAATCCTTATCTCCAACAATGTTGTATATCACTTGATTGCATGAACCAAACATGTTTGTTTGATCTAAACACCAAATCAGTGATTTGAATGAATGAAATCCCTCCCACTACAAAAACCTTGCCCTTTTCATAACACTATATTATGTTAGTAATGAAATTATACATTAGATATGCATAATTTTACATGTTAGACATGTTAGGCAGGACTTTAATGCAAGTGCTACAACTGCTCACATTTTTGTAGCAAGCAATAGCTGTAATATGCAATCATTTCAGACTGCAATAAAACATGATGGAAATGCAACAGGGTGATCGGATACCACATGTCAAATGCTCTTAGTCACTTGGAAATTAGACTAATGAATGTATTAAAAAACTGATTAATTAACTGAACCAAATTGAAAGTTGGATGGCCAAACTAAAAAAAAAAAAAATGTTCTGAAGAGGTATTAAATGATATGTAAATGTGATAGGTACACTTGATCCCAGGCTGTAGCTTGGTTGAGTCTGACTAAAGAGCAGCAGGTCTCATGTCCCTTGATGACCCTATGAGCAGAAAAGCTCCTGACTCGTGTACATGGTACTGAAAGTGCCTCAGAAAAATATTTAGAAAAGTTAGATCACAGTGGACCAAAGTACAGAACAAGGCACCAGAGCTAAAACAAAGAAATCTATCTTGTCTATGCTATTGACTGGCAACCAACTACTTCACTCCATAAATGTTCTGATCAGGATAGCCCCAGTTTAAAATCTCCCTGAACTGAAGCTGGACTGCTTGCCAAGCAACTCCCCACTGGAGCAGAGACTCCTGTCAAGGTCTGAGAGCACTTATCTGAGACAATGAAATCCTTCCTTGCCCAGGGTGGAGAGATCCTTTATTCATTACAAATCTTCAGTAAGTAATTGATAACATGCTAATTAACACTAATGAAACATCACTAATTCATGTAGCTGCTCAATATTTATAATTATAAATTTTGTATAGATCATTCCTTTAGACATAAACTGTAGGAAAGACATTCTGTGCTGTTCTTGTGAGTCAGTGAAGGCTTCCTAAAGATAAGGAAAGCCCCATATCTCTCCTGAAGAAGGCACCAAGGTTGTCACCATGGGAACATGATGAAGAAGAGAAAGTTAAGAGATACGGACTCTAGCTAGCTCACAGAATGACGTTGCTCCTTGTCCACCTATTAAGAACTTTGTTTCTTTTCTACTACCAATGGGCAATGTATGTATGTGTTGAGTAAATGTAAATATCTTGGAGAATTATAAAAGTAACCAGTTACTCTAATAAACCCCTCTTATGAACCCTTCTGATGGAGTCGTGGTACTTGCGCCGTGTCGCCCTGTATAGCTACAATAAACTATTGTCTGAGGCCAAGAGAGAACAAGGCTGTACCTAGGATCCACAAGAAGTTTAGAAAACAAGGGGGGTCCATTCTGTACCTCATTACTCAATAAGAGGATTTTCCTTATCTTTTGCATCTCCGATCTCTGCATCAATCACCCTAAACTCAGTTTTTCCTCATACGTTTTTGCCATGCATTAATTAATGAGCCTTGACATCAAGCTTATTGAACCATTGTAAATTACTGTTAAACTTAGTTAAATTCCATAAAAATTACTGAACTCTGTCAAATTATTATTGTACCTCAAGACAACGTTTTACTGGTTATGTGTTTTGAATGAGACTACACCACTACACTCATCAGCAACATTAAACAAATGATCATAAAATGAGAGTCAATGTGATGCCTGTGAATAATTAGTCAACATAAGTTTCTTCCTGTCTGTATGAACTCCAAGGAGAGAGGACCATAATAAGAAAACAAACCCCATTGTTGTGTTCCACTGTGGGGAACTCTGAGTAGTTCTTTCTAGGATGAAATTAAGTCAAATGAGACAACATTGCATCTGAGAACCATTTATTGGAAATCAAAAAAAAAAAAGCCAAGAAAAAAGGTGATGCCCTACTGAAGAGGACTAGACAAGACAGAAAAGAAGGAAAGAAAATGGAAAAGGATGGGGGATGGGGAAGACAGAAAGAAAAAGCTGGCATTAGTACCAGAGGGTTGGGGAGTGCCATCAATATCCAGCAGTGGGAGGGATGTGCACACTTCCCACCGAGGAGCCTGTGCAGCACTCGGAGAGCTCTACAAGCACAGCTCCTGCGCAATGGGTGGCCAGACATAAGGTGAGTGAGTGGGAGCACAGGCAGGAGGTTCAGAACCTTGGATAGGAAATTGTGGTGATGGGCTGGATCAGAGAAGCGGGGTTAGTGGCAAGTGGCCCATGCAGGAACACAGGGACGAGGCAGGCAGGGCATCGGGGAGGAACGCAGGGAATCAAGATAGGTGGCAGCTGGAATGGGAAAGAGGGTAGGGCAGGACACAGGCTGCACATGAGGCTTGGAGGTCAGCCAGTGTGCCACCAACACCCAAGCGAGAGGGTGAGTGAGGAGTGAGAGAGGGCAAGCAAGGGCCAGTGAGGGCAGGAGAGCCAAAAGGCAGGAGGAAGGACAAAAAAGGCAAAAAAACCAGGTGTAGCATTTTGACCGCTGACAAATGCCAGTGCACTCACAAAAATCATCTATTCCTCTTCATCTGATATAAGTGGAGCAGAGGAGGGAAAAAACCAAGTTAAACTAAAGCTCATATTGTGGCAGTCATATTTTCTGAAAAATCCCTTGGCCCAGGATTTTCTCCTGGGAAGCTGAGAAGCCTCAGATAAAAAGGAAAACAATATTATCTCATTTGTTTCTCCTGTGTTTTGCAGCTTTGGAATGTGTTTGGAGATTCGTTATCCTACAAGTGAATGTTCATTGGTTTCTGGTGAGTTGTTTTCACTCATTGGCCAATTATGGCCAAGCGTGTCAGGCTCTGGAAAGAGTCACAAGTTTTCAGAATTGCCTTTCTAGCGTTCTGTAAGTATCCTTTCTGTATTCTTTAGTATGGTTTAGTACAGTATTCATTAATATAATATAGTATCATAAAATAATAAATTAGCCTTCTAAGAACATAGAGTCAGATTCATCATTATTTTCTTCATCTGGGAACCCCGCAAATTCAAGACTCATATGATGCTCTTGAGTCAGGGACAGAAAGAAAGACTCCAGTCTTCAGGTGGATCAGGAGGCACAAGAAGAATCTTTATAAGCAAGAAGCAATGAGCTTTACAGTCTCACTCACTAAGTGGGACCAGATTGGTTTCAAAGTAAAAAACATCTCGCATTATTGGTGCACTATGAATAGCACTTTGTGAAGAACCATAACTATAAACAATGGTTACAGAAAGAGAGATAATAATTGTTTGAATTCTTTTGTTTAAGATTCCCAGGCTCAGCCTGGGAGAAATGTCTCTGTTATTTCTTTGACTGAACTGAGAATATCCACTCTCATAGGGTTGAGATAAGGATTAGGAGAAAATGCCTTAGTGGTAAAACAGACTCAAAGATTAATAATGTGTAAAGAAACTTTCAATAACAGAACTAAAAGGAGATTGATAAGAAATAAAATAAACCTCTAGAACACCTTTCCTCCCCCTAGCCTCTCTCTCCTTCCCACCAACAATGTAAAGAGACAAAACCTGGAATTTTGAGTCAGTTTATCACTTCCAAAAAATAAATCCTTCTTCCGTTCACTCAGGTATAGGAGTCTCTCCTGCCATGCCACAGGAAACAGTTTCTCATGGTTTTAATTTTCATGAATAGCAGCCCGCCTGAAAATCTGCAATGGCGACATCCCTCCCATGTTTTGGCAGTCTTCCCACAACTGCCTCTGTGGATCACTGTCTTATGGGGTGCAATTTTTTAAGGATGAGGAGTTCTAGTATAGAAGCAAAAGTTTTCTTCTATCTCTGAAAGCAAAGCTTCTCTATTTCTGAAAGCAAAGGGTCTCTCTCTCTCTGTTCAAGTCAGATCACAACTTCTTTCAACGTCTATATTCTCCAGTACTCTTCTGAGCTACAGATGAACACTGTATCCCACCATGTGCTGTATGAATTACAGGGAAATAGTCTGGTCTATTATATTCTCACTTTGGCTTGCAAAAGATTTTCAGTTCTGAAACCGCAGCATCTCCTCTCCTTCTTTCCTCTGGCCTTCAGTCCCTCCTTCTTCACTGACCTTGGTGTCACCCTGTTGTTTTCTTCATGTGCCTTCATTTTTTCTTTTCTCTGACTTGGGAGAAAATTTGAATTCATAGATTTATTTGTTCTCAGATGGAATTCTGCAGTGCTGAAAAAGGTTAATCTTGCCCGGTCCTCTAGGGGGTGTCTTTCAAGCTAGAGTCGATATTCTTCACGGGCTGAAATGCATGTCCTGCAATTTTCCCTGGTGACAAGACAACCCTGAGTGTGTGCTTCTAAGGACTGGGTTAATTTCCTCTTGGGCTCCCAAAGGCAATGGATATGGTTTAACATTTGTGAGTTTTGAAGACGCAAGATTTGGGGCCACTTGTAACACTCCGATTTGGTGGTTAGTGGATGCAAAGGACCACTGTAGCCCCAAGTTGTCATCCCACATTCTCTCTTCCAAAATTCTTGGGTGACATCTTTCCAGGTCCAGACCTTGTCTCCCTGGGTTGAGGCATTCCCTGCAAGGGAAGAGGTAGTTCCTTCCTGAGCAACAGGGTCTTTTCTAAGGGTACTAAAGTCTGTATCCATCCCTGCAATTGAATACTGACTAGTATTTTAGAGAGTTGGGAAGCCCATGAATTAGAGGAGTCATTCTCTCAGCACCTACTGAGATGGGGGATTCTTGGAAGGAGACTAGTTTACAGTTTGCCCTCTGGGTCAAAGACCACAGAGCCCAGCAATCTCCACTGGTGAGGAAAACACCAGAACCCCAGCAACCCTCTGCTTCATTCTCACTGAGCAAGATTTGGTCTCTGCCGCTTAAGGAAACCCACCAAACATTCAGTTTTGGTTTTGCGGGGGTAGCAACTGAATTCACTTTTCAGTTTAACCAGCTCCATATCTGTAAAAGGCACGTCTTTAGTTGCTATAAGGCGGGCCTGATCCTGGTCATTTTCATATGCATATTCAGGTTTTTTTAAGGGGCTGGATCGGAGCGGCAGGTGAATGGGTGCTCAGGCAGGAGGTCCAGAACCTTGGACAGAGGCACCGCAGGGTTTGCAACCATGGGCTGGATCGGAGAGGCAGGTGGCTCCAGCAGGAATGCAGGGATGAAACAGGCAGGCCTCGGGCAGGAACACAGGGAGGCAGGAGAGGCAGTGGCTGGCTGGGACGGGCAAGGGGGTAGAGCAGGACATAGGCTACACACGAGGCTCGGAGATCAGACAGTGTCCTGCCAAGTGCCCAGCGAGAGGGCAAGTGTGGAGTGAGTGAAGACAAGTGAGGGCCAGCGAGGGCAGAAGAGCCAAAAAGCAGGCTATAGCCAGGGCAAAAAGGACAGGAAAAAAAGCTAGGGCCAGGGCAAGAAGCCAACCTCAGCAGGAAGGAGCCAAAGCAAAAACACTAGACACCAAAAGACCCCCAGACCCAAAAAGCCCTGATTCAAAAAAGCCCCAAGACTCAAAATGCCAAAGCCAAAAAGCCCCAGAGCTTGTGAGACAGAAATAAAGATTAAATTGGCTCCTCACACCCATGCAGTACCAGCACAGGAATATTTTTGAAAACAATAGGCACGAGCATACAGAGATAACAGACAGAAAATACAATTGAAGTTTTCTCAGTAGACAAGTATCATTAGGAAAAAAAAAATCTAGTTTTCAATATACTACATCACTCAAAACCAATGAAATTTAACATTCACTTTTCTTATAGTATTGCCTTCTTATCTCCTAGTAGGCATTAAGAACTCAGAGGAAACCAGTGTATGTGCATCAGCTGGTCATCTCTTCCATAAGCCTTTACATAAAATTATCACAATTATTTAGGATAGTAAATCTATCCAGATGCATAAGGTTCCCCACAAGAATTGCTGGAACGTGAAAATCACAAACCCATGTGCTGAAGCACCCAATACTGAACTTCTGAGTTTCTGTTATTAACAATCTCAGCAAGAGAGAGAAAACATTTGAATATGAAATTGTTTCATAAAAGGGGTATTCCCTGGCTTACAGAAGACTAGTTAATTATCTATTTTATGTCAAAGAATCGTAGAATTATGGAATGGTTTTGACTGAAAGGGACTTCAAAGGTCTAGTTCCCACTCCCTCTGCCCATGGCTGTCCACTAGACCATGTTGCTCAGAGCCCCATCCAGCCTTGCTTGAACACTTCCAAGCATCTATAACTTCTAGACCATGTTGCTCAGAGCCCCATCCAGCCTTGCTTGAACACTTCCAAGCATCTATAACTTCTCTAGGAAACCTGTTCCGATGCCTCATCATTTATTTTAAGTAATGGCTTTGTTCAAGTACCCTTTGAGTATTTTTGTAACTTTGACCCAGAAATGTAGCATAGTAACATGACTGTTAAATTTCTTACAAATACTTTCCCTTTGTGGAGCTCATTAACATACCTGATTCTAGGATATGATCCACGTTTTCAAACTATTTGTTTACTCAAGTAACTGCCCTCTTGAGAATAGTGTAGGTTTTGACTTTTGTCAGACTGGATAGAAACAGAATTTTTCATCAGATTAAATCTAAAACTGCACTGCAAGGAAAAAAGATTTATGGTTTTCTCTGGAACCATGAAGACTTAAGGGACTAAGCAAGGTCTTAGTCATCCTGGTAAATTTGAAATCATTATTAATGGAGAGACAAGGTCCTTAATAACACTCATGGTGCTGTTTATGATGAAGCTACATATATATTTTCTTCAAAAATATTACCTTATTTGGCATTGAACGTGAAGGGTGAAAATATTTTTGACACCATATTTGACAGGTTAAATCATAAGCTATAGACTTGCTATTTTAAGCTGTAGACTGTAAACTTATTATATGTTACAAAATATAGAAATATTAAAATATCATACAAAATTAGAACACTATGTTTGAGTATTATTGCTAATATGTGTCATAAAGATACCACAAGCCTTATGTACAGTAGGGGAATCCCAACATGGGATTGTTAACTGAAACACTTAACTGACGTATCTAACATTTTGGCTCTGCATCACTTGTACAGATTATTTCAGAAATGCATTTTTCAGTTCATTAATGTTACAGGAAACGGTGTTCCAATTAAACTGAGTAAAACCATTTTAATGGATAAATTGGAGTGTCTTGCAAGAAAGCTGTACTTCCATCACTTTGTAAACATAACTGGTAAAATTTCTTCATGTATATAAGCTCAAAGAAAATAGAGGTGCAATAAACTGCCCCAGGATGAGTTCCACAGATGTAGGTGTCATTACACTGCACCACAAAGGATTAATTTGCAAGAAATATTGAGCCCAAATGATTCCAAAAGATCAGCCCAGCTGCAAAGAAGAGCTGGAGTTTCACAGACAAACCAGAGATAAATGCAGACTGGGGGACTTCTCACCCTCTCCAGGCAGACCCAAAGTTATATATATATATAAGTGAAAGGGCATCCATCATTGACAATACAACCTCCTCTGTTTTGGTAACTATATCTAGCATGTCATATAAATAAGGGTTTGGTTTGTTTTTGTTTTTTTTAATATGGAGAGGGATCTGTTAGGAATTAAAATAAGATTAGCAGGTTTACCAGCATAGCCTTGCAGGCAACAGATTTAGAGAAAAATCAAAAGCAAATAAGAATGGTAAACTACGTTGTTTCTCTCTTTAATCAGGTATTATAAAGCAGACAATTGCAATGAAGCCATGGAAAAGTGTGGATTAATTGTCTTTTACCCTATTTAAATAGTCAAGGGACTAGTCTTGCACAGCTTCCAGGCAACTGTTTTACTGCTTCTTTTCTTTTTTGGTTTGAGATGACTGAATTTTTCCCCCCTTCCTTTTGAGCATTCATAATACCCATGAGTGCCCAAAAACCTGCCATATCAAAAATCTAGTTTCTATTTGTTTTTACTATTGAAAACTGCATTGAATTAATGGAGGCAGTCTGAGGAAAAGCACTTTTTGTTTGAAACAATCAGCTGCTTATATGAACTATTGGAGAACATTGAAATTGTAAGTATCTGAAGTATTCGTACAGTTGGTGGATGGAATTTATTTAAAGGCTCATATCTGAATAATTATTACTGTTACTAACTTACATGTACCCAAATGACAGTCAGTTGTAGGAAAGCAAATCCTACAATCCTATTAAACATTATTTGTAGATTTTTATATGGCTATTCTTAGACTTAAAAATCCGGCCCAAATTTTGTTTATCATCATGTTTCAAAATACAGCTGTGGACACGTGAATTTCTACAAGTATTAAATTATTATTCACGCTTAGAAGGGCACATGTAATAATGAAGAAACTCAGACGCAGGTTGTTGATGACACAGGTATATGTCAAGCCAAGGAGTTCAAAGCACCCCTTAATTTTTGCATTGAAGCATAGTAGAGGCCAAGGAAAGTTATGTATAGAAAATAAATTAGGAGTTAGTTATACAAGTCAGCTCGCATGACTCCAAACTGTGTGTTTAACAGCTATTCTCTCCCTCTTGCTAATCCGCTGAATTTGTCTAAATTCTTTGCACCCAACCACCTGAGAGAAATTCCGTCTGCATTGAAATGCTGCTGAACTCAGGCAGAATAAGAAAACATCCATTACAACATGTTTCATAGACTCAGCCCTCTGGCACATGGATTAAAATTAACTCTTACCAGCACTTTTATTGCTGTAATTCCTTCTCCAGGCACTATGAGGGGATACAATTAACTTGTGGGGTTCTTTTTTCCCTCAATGTCTTGACTTCAATGTACAAAAATGAGCACCTGAACTTTGCCTTGTAGGCCAATCATCATAATCAGCTTTTGTGAGGAGCAGTTGGGCATCTGTATTTAGAAAATGTGAACCACATAGAATATGAGGAAATGAGGAACAGAATATGAGTAAGTACTGGGGAAAATGAAACTGTGGTATTTAGAGACATCCAGATAGAAATGGAGCCTCTGGCACACTGAGGAGCAGCTTCAGTTGTACTGAAGGTGGTAAAAGCTAGCTATTAATAACCTATTAATAGGTTAATTAAAGCTAACCTAGCTATTAATTTAGGTTCTGTTGGATAGTGGGATAGAGTCTGGGAATTTTTTTTTCTGGTTAGCAAAGTGGGTCAGGACCTTCAAGCACTTCTACCTCCCTACCATATACTATTCTCTGGGGTTTTTTTCATTGCTGGCACTTTTTGTTTGTTTTACTCATTAGAAACATTTGATCTCCTCTTGTCTTGCAGAACTATGCAGCTTCTAAAATGTTCCTATTTTCTGGACTTATATATTTCACCCAGATCTTCTCACTTTCTAGTCTATACTTACCACTTGCTTCATATCCATCACAGATTTATCTTTAAATGAAGTAATATTTTACCAGCAAATATATATCAAAAATGTAGGAGAGAAAAAAGGGCTGCATTTTAAAAAGTTGATTCTGATCTCCTGTAATTCATTTTTATTGCATTAAATATAACATACTGATGTTTTGCCAATTAGCCTTAATTCTATATAATTCTTGCTAATTGCAAAAGAAAAATTGTTAACTTTTAATCTCTGTTACATGTTTTTTGTAGCTTCACCTTATTTTCTTTTCCTAAGTTCTTTTCTTATTTTATTTGTTTATTTTTCCACAGAGCAAATACCAAGAATATTCTATCGAAAGCATCTCCCCATTTGTGTCTCATGAGCTGTGAAATATGGTTTAGATAAAAGGAAGAAAATAAATAGTTTTCATTTATAACCCACAGAAAATGGTTTGTTCTGCTCTGGTGACTGGAAAATCTGAAAAAATACTATAGTATAAATTCTGTGATCTTTTTAATAACAATAGTCATAGAAGAGGATGGCTGAGCTTGTATAACCTTCCTGTTATGCATCAAGTCAAATACCATTAATACTTTAATGTTATTGGCACTTAACGCTTAAAAGTTGTCTTACCTATGGGATAAAATTGTCTGGTATGCCCTCACCATGAAACAATGAATCAAAATTATCATAACTGTATATGAACAGGTGCCTGCTCTGTTTATCTTTCTGACTGGAAAGTATGTTCTGGTCATTCTGTAGAAAGATACTATTATACACCAAGTACTAATTTCATCACTTCTGAAGTTTTTCCTGTCCTCCACATGCTTCACACTCTCCATTTGTAAATTCTTCATCCTCTTGTTTATTAGCATTCCTTAGTGCTCATGAATTTATATTCACAATACTCTTCTGAGGACAGAGGTAGTAAGAGTCACTTTACAGATTAGGAAACAAAACAGAGAAGAATGAACTAACTTGTAAGGAATAGAGATAAATCCATCTACTGTGTTGAAGTGCAGTGTCAAATTGTCATTTGAGACTACATGGGTAACATATTGAAAACAGAGATAGAAATGAGACATTATCCTCCATAGAGGGAAAAAAAAAAAACCTACAAAAAAACCCAAACAACAAACACATGTAAAAACCTTTCTTCTTTTAATATACATATTTTCTGAAGTGATTAGATTCCAAACTGGTTTTCTGAGTCTTGGAGTCTTGAAGATGTTAATAAAATCCTAGTTTATGATTTACTAAAGGTTAGTCTAATTAAGAGTCAGGCACATTATAAAATAGAATTATTAGCAATGTTAGTGGAATTGAGCTTGGATAAACAAATTCCAGTTAGCTTTGCCAAGAAAATCTGTGGATGAAGCCCTCTTGGGAAAACTGGCAGTTTCAGTATTTTAATATGTCTGGGGTGGGGGTGGGGAATGTTGAGAACCTTCATTTTATGACATTAATACGGAATTTCTGAGCAATGTGTTGTTAAAGAACACTGGAGAGCCAAAATTCCTCATCTAAGAAGGAAGTAAAATTAAAAAGTCCTGACAGAAATTGTGTAAATCCACAACAGAGTAAGGAAAAGAATCAGAAATTCATGCACAGGAAAATCATTCACTTAGTCTTTTCAGTACTAGACACAGTGTCTTCTTCAGAAAGGAAAGACACAACAATTAATCTTGATTCTGTTCTGAAAAACTAAAGCAAATGATGTGTGAGAAAATGTCTTCCCACAGTCAAAGAACAAATCGACCCTGTGTTTTCTAACTTCCTTTGAAGTACTCCCCTGTTTCAAAATAAAGCAGACTGAACAGGACAAGGCAAAGAGAAGGCCATTTTTAACAAGAAGCAGCATTTAACTGCAGTCAAGAAATTAGGAGAAAGTTAAATCAAAGCTGCCTGATTACTTAAAATTCTTATATAAAGAACAGCATTTTAAAATAAATTTCCTGTCTATTGTTGTAGAAAAAAAATATAATCAGAAAAACTGCCTTAAAGTGCATTGTCAGCTTAGAGTAACTGTGAGAAAGCATCAGAATTTACAATAAAAGAATGTAAGAATTCAAACACTTTTCTATTTGAAGTGTCTTAACTATCTGCAGATATAAGCCAGAGTTTTAAGTGACAAAATGTTGCAATAGGTAGGAATTAGTCATTAAGTAGTGTGCATGTGCATATCCCAATCTCAGAAACATTTTTAAGAGGTTGAAGCCAGTAATGAAAAAACAGAAAGTTGACTGAGTATTACTCAAAAGAACAACACCAAAACCAGATTGACCACATCCTTCTAGACAGTACAGCACAGCAGAAAACTGTAATTTTACTTATTTTACTTATTTTCAGCAAAAAATTCACAAAAGCTGCATCAAGGTTCAAGCCCCAAAAAATGTAGACAAGTGTATAATTTATATTTAGCAAATAAGTGTGGGAGGTAGGCGGAGAGAGGTTTCGGGAATGCCCTGGGCGACAACATGTGTATAAGGCAGTCCCTGTATGTCAATCAGTGTGTCACTCACCTGCTCCTCACTCCCCCGTTCCAGAAAGTTCTGTAGTTCTCTGTTCCCCATTGGTCCCCTGCCCAAGACCACTCCCTTCCCTCCTTCCCATTGGCCCATGTTATGTCACCCCACCCTGACTCCTCCCCAAACTCCACCCCTTTCTCCTCTTGGTTATATACCCGAACCCCACCCAGCATTGGGGCTTTTTTGCCTCTGCTGCCCTTTGGTGAGAGTTGTGTCCCTGCTTCCCTCTACTTCTTCCCTTGGAATAAACTCCTCCGGACTTGGAAAGCAAGAAGCCCCCCTGCTCATTATTTCTGGTGAGGCATCAACATTACCCGGGCTTGGGCGGAAGGTTGGCCAAGGGACACCCAGCAAAGGGACCTGACAGGACTGGCCCAAGGACACGACACCCCCGCAAATAAGTATATTCCATCTGGCCAGAGGATGGGTAGCCCAGAGTTTTCAATATTCAAACCTGGGAACAGTGTCATAAATATATTAATGCATAAATAATATATTAATATATGATATATTAATTACAAGGTTAATAAATTGCTACTAAATGTTTCTATTACATCAGTAATTTCTGAACCCATAATAAGGACCCCCATTTGCATGCTCTTGTCACTGTACAAACACACAGGAATTAAATACAATGAAAGGTCTTTCCAACAACCAGCTCATAGCATATCCAATGAAGCAGTCATCCCCAAGAGACCTTTATCAAGACACAAAGGCTACAAAGCTATTTTTACAATCAGAGAAGATACACAGCTCAGTAAAAGCTGCATTCTTTGGTCAGTGTTGCTTCCCCCTTCCCTTCAGTCCTATGAATGACATCTAATGGCATCAATATAACCCTAGAACATAACCCTAGAACAAACATAACCCTAGAACCAAAAGTAATAAAGGCTGCCCAAATTAGTAAACATCTTAGAGGCACAGAAGTAGTTTCACTGTGAGAAAACAATTACATAATACTACTGTACAGAATAGCGAGGAGACCAGTAGGTGGCAAAAAGCAGCTGACGGCACAACTGCTCGTGGTAATCAAGGTGCCCAATTTATATTCAGTCAAATTCTCTCCACTTAGTCCTGTAATAAGTCACCTGTATTTAAGAACAGAAAGTCATCTCAATAGGTTGAATGTTTTGATTATGTTTTATTTTTGTAGTACCATCATTAATGTATTCCTAATTTAGGAAGTCACAGTAAGATCTGTATTGACTAAGGTTGTAAGACAGCTGGTTAAATACATTCTAGTGTTTGAATTTGAGTGTCCAATACCCACTACTCAAAGACAGCTAATTACTGTCACATTTACTGGTTAAGAAGCCCATATGTGAGCGTGATAAGCACTCTTAAGATAAACTAAATAAGCAATTAAAGCAAAGGACATAAAAATCTCAGTGGCTAAACCTTTAAAACAGTTGCTTTCATATGGTAAAATTATTTCTGAAGGGGCTAATGCAGAATCCAGTAGACTAAGTGTCACAGTGTTTAAGAAAGAAATATAGTTGCAAACTGGATTATGTGCAGTTTTTACATGCAAATGAGAAATCCTATCTTTGTGACTGGAGACTATCTGAAATTAGTTGAATAATTGCTGAAGGAGATATGACACATTTTCCAGTTTCATGTGATTCTAAAGTATTTGTCCACTACTACACAAAAAAGTATAATTTTTCTTATAATGTGAGAATAGACTTGTACAAGCAAATTACTATGGTTAAAAAGTATTACAAAACATAAAATTTTTACCAGCAGTTTCAAATAATAGTTTTGATATTTAGATTCAAATAAACAAACAACAAATGCCTCGGTTGGATTTGAAAACCTTTTTGTTATAAGGTTATTAATAAGAGTGAGGACAACCAGTGGCACAAAATTCAGTTTAAGATGAAAGAATAACACATCACCTTCTGTAGATAATTCTATTTCCTGATTGACTTATTCATGCTTCCATATTTCAACAAATGCATAGGAAAAATATATTTACAGTTATAAAATATATGTTATCCAGTTTGTTGCTTGATATGAAAGCTCCATGGATACTGACTGTGTTTGCAGAAACTCAATGAGAAGTTTTCCAATGACCTACAAAGCATTGCATCAGGGAATATGGGAGATAAAGCTCTCTGTTTGTACAAATATGAATATGCACAAATATAGATATTAAGACTTCAGTAACAGTCCAAACAATCAGCAAATCTAACTTAAACATTACTTTAAAGGATTAGTTTTCAATAAATTGAGTCTGCTGATGGCAATACCAAAACTGTACCAGGTTTGTTGACATAATTTCTTGAAAGTCACATTTAGTGTCAATTCAAGGTTTGTGAACCATATAGGCAAAACTCAGTTTTGCTGGTGGAATAGCAAGACAATAAGACTAAGCTGAGGTTTTGTCTGGAGCAGAATATGGGCTGTTACAGCTGGAAAAGCAAAGAGAAAATTCTGGGAGAACAGCAAATTTTCGAGAGAGACGAGAGTCTCCTAAAAGCCTCAGATGAAAATTTACTTTTCTTCTCTCCTACAGACCACCAGCCCTTCTAAAAACCTTCTTTTCTTTCTTCCCCCACAATTCCCATCTGTTAGTTGATATTTTTCCTGGAAATCCCAGTCTCTGAAATCTTTTGTCATCACTGCCCATCCACAATTCCCTCTGTGCTTGCTCACGCCTCTGGTGCTGGTACCATGTAGGCAGCAGGCATAAGCCTGTTTGTACCACTCATTCTTGTCCAGCACATAGAAAGGACACAGATTTCTGCCTATTCTCTTTCTCAGCAATGCCTTGAGTGGGCTTATGTTGAGGAATTCAGGTGCCTTGGCAGTTCATTCTGGTGGCAAATGTGGTTAAGGATATACCTTCCAGGGTGGTAGAGCGTGAAGAAGACTAATGGGCTTCCCTGTAGACCTCCAAAAGAATCTCTATGCACAACCTGTTACTGACCTTAAACACCGAGAATAACTTTCTTCCCAATATAGGGAAGATGTTGCTCATATAAGGTGCACAGGAGCCATAGCTAGAAAGACTGAGCAAATGCCCAGTTTCAAGGAAATAATCCAAGCATTCTAGCAGGCAATTGTTTTCAAAAAGATTACAAATATTTTCAGAGAAGAGCTGTATGTAATATACTGGTTCAGATCTGCGGGCCCTTTCAGCAACACTAGTTAACACAGTTTTCTTCAAATTTGAAGTAGGATAAGTGAATACATAAATAATTAATTGGTGAGCCACACTGCCGCAAGTAATGTCTCACCCCAATCACTGAGAAGCAAAAATGAAATTCTCTTGTTTCTGGAAGCACTTTGAAACTGTGCTAAATTTCTGAAGTCCAATGCCAGAACCATTAGTCAAAAAAAGTGACAGAATGGTTAAATCAAAAATTAAATTTGGTAAGTTGAATTATATTTTTTCCTTAAAAAGAAGTAATTTACAAGATCACATTAGCACAA
The DNA here is from genome assembly GCF_015832195.1 of Motacilla alba alba. Lineage (NCBI taxonomy): Eukaryota > Metazoa > Chordata > Aves > Passeriformes > Motacillidae > Motacilla > Motacilla alba. Next base: position 22,857,208 of record NC_052016.1, on the reverse strand, counting down.
TTACACAATAAAATAGGAACAAACTGAACAGGAACTGCTTAAGGAAAACAGAAGTAGTCTATGTCTGAGAAACAAGGCAGACAATATCCCACCCTCCTCACAACTATCCCTTCTAGACAGAAATTTTTAAAAAGCAGGTAAACTGAGACCCCCAGTGAATTCTTTCTCCTTCCTTGAGAAGAAAAATAATTCCCAAGATATATTTTTTAATCTGGAAAAAGCATAAAGAAACATTATGTTACATCTCATACAGAAAAGCCCTACTACCAGAGTACAATGCTGTGTTGTTGAATCATCTATCAGTGAGGAACAGCCTCCAGCCACCTTCCCAGTCTAAGCTACAGGGCCAGAAAATGTGGTCCCTAGAGAAATCCCTGCCTGGCAGAGAAAACTTATAGCCTTCTTTGGGGCCATTAAACTGATACATTTGCATTACAGCTGGATCAAATTTTGATTGTCAGCGCTGGTCCAAGACAAAAAATATAGTCTGAGTTACAAATTAAGTAGATTTTTGTTTTGTCACTGTTACAAGACAAAGAAATGCTCTTTGTTTTTACTCTTTTTTTTTCAGTAAAATATCAGACAGCTGGAATTAGTCATATGTCATTGAAGGGACTGCTATGATTGCAGTGATTAGAGCACAGCTAATTTTGCAGACTTGAAAATTTTTTACTTTGGAATCTACAGTTGTGAAAGTGGCAAATATTTCAAAGGTCATTTCAGATGCATGTTACAGTGGTGGAATGCAATCACATTCCCTCACAGTTGTAAATTGTATTCAGAACCTTTGGAAGCCATAAGGTTACTGGAAAAATTCAGCATCCTTGAGGAGGATAAGTGTTCAGTATGCACCTGACAGTGCCATCAGCCCAAAGGTGGTGTCCCGACATCGAATCACCAAGCTGTTGTGGCTCATGCTCATGGAATGGCTGCGTCCTATTTTCAGGTCAAGGCAGAACAGTTAATGGTCTCTAATTCCTTTCTTCTTTCTTTGTATGTGTCTTCCCCAGCTCCCACCATGTCAACAACATGTCAGCAAGAATTCTGGGAGTGTTGCACACCCTCTGCCTAGCTTCCCAAATGGGATCATCAGGACCCCAGGACACAGGACAGCCTATGTTCTGTTCATATGCAACCTCACACCAAAACCAACCATCTACAATAATCAGAAAAAAAGCACATAAATTTACACACAGTATTATCATATATAGATACACACAGTATTATGTACTTCCTAAAAACATTTCTCAGCACAGAATCACAAAATCCCAGAATGGGTCAGTTTGGAAGGGACCACACTGGGTCATCTGGTCAAACCCTCCCTGCTGAAGCAGGTTCATCCCAGAGCACAAGGCACAGGATTGTGTCCAGATGGTTCTGGAACATCTCCAGTGATGGAGACTCCACACCCTCTCTGTGTAATCTGTTCTGCTGTGTGATCATTGCACAGGAAAGAAGTTATTCCTCAAGATCAGGTGGAACTTCCTGTGCATCTGTTTCTTCCCTTGTCCCATTGCTGGGCACCACTGAGCAGAGCCTGGTCCATCCTCCCACCCCTCCCTGCAGGCACTGACAGACACTGATGAGGTCCTGTCTCAGTCATCTCTTCTTGAGGCTGAACAGACCCAGCTCCCTCAGCCTTTCCTCATCTCAAGAGAGATCCCTTCATCATCTATGAAACCTCCACTGGAGCCGTTCCAAGAACTCCATGTCTCTCTTGTCCTGAGGAGCTCAAAACTGGACACAGCAATCCAGCTGTGCCTTACCAGGGCTGAGTAGAGGGGCTGGATCATCTCCCTCCACCTGCTGGCCAAGCTCTTCCTAATGCACCCCAGTATCCTATTTGCCTCCTTGACCAGGAATAGTAAGTTGTCCACCAGAACCCCAGGTCCTTCTCTGTAGAGCTGCTCTCCTGCAGGTCAGCCCCCAGCCCATGCTGGTGCATCAGGAAACTTCTGCCATATGTTATGTGAGGTCTTGAAGCTCAAGCAGCTTCATCAATCACTAAAACTGCTGGTTCAGTTTGCTTGACAGACAATAACAATTTTACACTTGCTGTATGGTCACATCGGTAGCACCAATATGTATTAGAAGTTTACTTGTTAATGCTAGTGATGTGGCAAAAAGTAAATAGAAATTGTGCGACTATGGTCAAATCAGTATAAAAGTGTCTGCATTTTCAATAATGCATTGTAGCTAAGTTGATGCAAGATATATTTATGAAGTTCCTGTTCCTGAAAGAGATGGAAATATCTCCCCTGTTCTGATTGCTAATTTCTCAATAATACAAGTCTTCTCCTCATTCAAGGGGAAAAATGTGCTTTACTAACTACAAATAAAACTAAGTCCTGAAAATTATACAATAACTAGATTTGATCCTCAAGAAAAAACAAATAAAAGAATAATCCCCAGAAAAAGCACAAGAAGAAAAGAACATGAAAACTGTTGGAACAATGCAGTAATGACTGCTTCTTATCCTTGTACACAATTATTAGTAAATGCCATGGTTGCAACACCAAAACCTGTAGACAGAGCAGTTTAACAAAGCATAATGATGTACATTCTCTGATCCGAAGGATACACAAGCTCAGCAGTGTAGTCTCCAGCGGGATCAAAGGAATGTTTGACAGAGAAACCCCTCTTCTGACAATATTGTTTGATCTATGTCTCAAGGACAGAACAGAAATGTTATTTCCATTTCCAAGCTGACATACAGGAGCTTGCTAGAAGGACGTTCTCATAAACAAAGTGCAGCAGGCCATGCTATTATCTAGCTCATATATTTTCCCAGATTTCACGGTAGGTGTAATTTATAATACAGAATAGTTTTTGGCGAGACTAGGGTGTAGAGAAGTCCAGTAGTTATAAAACACACACAACTTTGGGAGATACTCATCCACTATAGCAGCTCATTAGTTCTGAAAAAGCGGAACGTTATATATTTTAAAATGCCTGAAAAATATACAAATGTATCTATGTTTTATTAATTATGAGTGGACCAATCAAGTCTTTACTTTGTGATAATGAACTTTTTGCCTTTTACTTTGATTAGCAGTGTGGTAGTCACAAGAGGATTTTAACAACACATTCAGGATAGTTTAAATATTTTGTTGTTATAAATACCACCAATGCCTTCCTGTTACAAAAAAACTGGGTAAAAAAAAAACCAACTCCTGAACACCAATGTAGCATTAAGAAGTAAGCATTCTTTATTCTGCCAGATGCACGGGAGGAATATCTCATCCCAAAAGCTGTGCATACTGAGTTAAGGAAATTTTCTGTTTATATAGTGGTTTTTGCATACATATTCATTGGTTGTCCCAGACTAAACATACATATGTGTAGTTATGATATTTTATGACAATCCTTTTGTCAGGATTTTCTTCTCCTGAGAAGCTGAGAGGCCTCAGTTTCAAGATGTAAACAATTATTATCTGCTAATGTGGAATGCAACAGGTGTTTCCTTGATTGGTCAATGTGAGGTGTTCCTACTTAATAACCAATCAAGGATGCAGCTGGGTCAGACTCTCTGGTCAGTCACAAGCCTTTGTTATTCATCCCTTTCTTTTCCTGTCTCGCTTTCTGTTGCATCTTTCTTATTTTAGTATAGTTTTAGTGTGGTTTTTTTCTAATATAATAAATATCATAATATAATAAACCAGCCTTCTGAAACATGAAGTCAAGATTTCTGTATCTCTTCCCTTGTCCTGGCTGCTCTGAAGACCACACATATTATAATAATTTTCCTGAAATCATTAACATATTTCCCCTCCCCTTTATATATGCATTCTTCTGTCCTGGGGTCTCTCTGGTGGTCCCTGGTGGGCATAGACCCCAGTGTTCCAGGTGACCTGGTTGAGTTGTCAGGATACTGGGGCTGGTGAGTTTCCAGCTCTCCTTCTTACTCAATGGGCATTGTGCAGTTCCATAGTCCAGTTGTTTTGGTAGAACAAGCATTGTGTGAACTCACCAAGTACAGGCAATTTGTTGTCTGGCAACATTCTTAACACCAAACTTGCCCAAAGCATTTGGACCATGCTTTCAGGCACATAGTGGCATTCTTGGGAATGGTCCTGTACATGAGGCCAGGAGTTGGCCTCAAGGATCCGTGTGGGTCCCTTCTGAGTCAGCATATTTTGTGATTCTGTGATCCTGTGATATTTATATTTCGTCATTTAAAGTTTATGGTCAGGCAGTGTATCATTAAATTTCAATGACGGAAGAAACATAGTCAATCAAAATAGTAATTTCTGTTTAAAATTCAGTAGTCACCTCAGAGTAGTAAATCAACTGATGGCTTGACATGTGGAAGATTCTTGGGCAAAGTCCCTTATCTACAATGTTCAGGCCCCATTTTCCCTTCTCCCTCTTTTTCCTCCTCTCTCTCTGACCACTTTTGTTAAATAAAAATTTTGTCCTGAACCTGAGAAGACCTTCCTATGAGTTCTTTATCAACATGACATTTTTCTGCATAAAACTGTTATTTTATTTCAGCAGGTGGTATTTTCTATGACAAAAGTGTTTCTCTGAAAAGTCCCAAGCAGCTATGTTACTGGATTTTGGTTAATCAAACTCTCTGATTTAGAATTATGCTTATGAAATTAATCAGAGTTTAATAACAACTGTGCAGATGAACTGACAAAGCTGCTGGGTGAACAATTCAGGGCACACAGAGAGAGTCGATTAATTTAGCTCTTAATTGCTAGTAAATTATTCACTAAGTAGTGTTGGGTTTAGGCTTGATTTTTTTCATTATTGAAAACTATGCAGTGGTTCAGTCATTAGAAAAAGCAGTTTGCCATATAGTTTTCTTTCAAGATATTCGTCATTGCCAGAAATAATGCTATGCCTTACCCACTTCCTGTTCTCTCTTTGTTTTCTTAGGAAATAAAAATATGCAAAACAACATAAAAATAGAGAAAGATGATTTGGGGGGAGCAGGGAGATTCTGCACTTCATGGAAGAACACAGCTGAACATATAAATTTCTTATGGTCTGGGGATCACTTTTCCTCTGTTTTCTCTTGTCTTGTTTGTGCTTCTCCTTGCTGCCTTTCTTTCCTTTTTCTTCATACCGGGTCTTTGATTAGGTATGGTTTTGTGGGTCTTACCTTTTTGTATCTGTTTTGCAGTGCTATCTAGAAGACTTCGTCACAGATAGAACAATTTATGAAACCAAAGTTTGTATCGTAAAAGTTGAAGGCGTATTTCAATGGAAATAAATTGCTCCCATTTTGTGTCACAGCATCCAACTGTAGAATGAAGGCATGCAGAAGATTTTTGTTTAAAATTCAGCTTGAAAAACTGCAGTGTATAGAAACATATTCCTAATAAAATATTAACAGGGTGACAGCATTTTCTGTATGATACAGTGAATATCACCATCTAGAGACATACATGCTAATTACTGATTTTTCTTGGGCTTCAAACAAAGTATTCACTCCTCAGTTGTATTTCTGGAAGAGATTACTTCTCCCATGTGCAGTTTAATGAAACCTAAGGTACTAGCACACCATCATATATAAGCACATAAATGCAAGTGGCAGTGCCTTACATCCATAAAACAGAAATCACGGCAAATTAATAGAAAAAATATTGGTTTTCATAGAAAGAAATCAGCAAAATAACATGTACAGCAGAAAACATTAGGAAAAATATTTAGACAACAGATAAAAAGATGACTGTATAGCAAACATCAAACTGTCTGGAAAACCAGAGAAGAATCCTGTTTGTCAGACATTTGCTTCTGTTCATTTTATGAATGACCTATTAAAGTTTTGTCTAAAAAAAGCAATTTACTAATTGTTATAACAAAACACATGAAACCACAAATTTTGCCTGACAAGTGAAGCTGATTTTCAGTGCCACAGGAAAACTAAATCAAATCCTGAAATGCAGTGAACGACTTTTTTATTCTTTCCTTCTCTTAAGCTGCTTTCATTAGGTTTGGCTAGCAAGGGCAGCTACTATTAATCATCTTGTATAATTGGTTTTCTTAATCTTATAATCCTCCTAGAATATCTGTATTTGCCAACAGTAACTTAAAAAGTATTATTCTACATCAATTCTGTCACCAGAATTCCTTTGGCTGTATTTCAAAGGGAATTCTTGTAAATGATAACCAAGACTATTGTAATTCTGTATGTAAAATTCTATTATCTCTCAGCAATTTAGAAGCATTTTTTCCATCCAGGAACAATTCTTGACAACACAGACTCTAGTGTGAGATATATCAACTTATGAGGACAGTGAGACATTTTTGACAAGAATCATGGGAACCTATATCATGCCTCAGAGTTTAGTATGATAATGAGGCATGTTGTGTTTCAATGTGACAAAAATGCTCTGGCATTCCATTGCAGGACAAATGGAGAAAGCACAAGGAAGTTGCACCAGCAGCTCTACTCAGAGAAGACAGAAGAACCAACAGATAGAAGTGGGAGATTAAACTCATGGCTGCTTCTGCTAGTAGTGATTTACTTGATTTATTAACTAATTAAGCCCCTTAGCAATCCTGTGAAGCATTTATAATCATGTTATTCCTAGTAAAAGTGCAGGGGAAGGAAGAAATTTGCTTCAGGAATTTATTTCTCAGAAGTGAAGAAAACACTAGCCTCTCTCCATATGGACAGGAAAAGAAAATCACTGTTCAGCAGTGGGTGCCTTGAGGACCCATCCTTTAGCTGAGAGAAAATAGAGAAGGTTGTCACAGCACATAGCAAAATTCTTTTTGGTCAGACTGTGTAAGCTTTTTGGCTTGAGGGAAGGCAGGCAGGCATACCCTCCTGTGTGGCCTCCTCAAAAGGAATACTGCCCAGAGAAAAGACAAGGAAGACAAGGTGCAGGGCTTCTCTCTCCTTCTGTAAACCATGCAGGAAAATCTATCCAGGAAGGTTTGCAGTGTTCATACTTGTGGGATCTGTTCACCAGGCTGTGCCCACAGTCCCAAATATTCTACATTCGCCATGCAACAGCCCTCTAGTGTCCTCCTGAGCTAAATGCAAGGAAAGCATTGACTTCCTGATGCCATCGGTCCTCATCTTGATATCCATTTATAGTGATAGTAGGGTGGATGTAAACCAAGCCAGGCTTGTAGAAGGAAAAATCCTCAAGATGAACTTTTCTGACATGTTTGTAAATTGACCTACAAAGTGCTGAACGATAGCTGTGACTTATCGGTGAGAGACAAGAGATGCTGATGTTTCTGCAGTACTTGGAACATCATGGACTAAGGCTGCCATCTGTTGTCTCTGATGCTGCAATTGTGCAGTCTTCCTGGTTATTGTGAACAAGTTCACATTACTCCACAGCTAATATCCAAGGAACAAAGCTCTTGGCATGCATGTTTTTTATTCAGTTTTCGGGATTTTCTGTAAAAAATAATAGACTAAAAGTACTGAGGCAGAGCACATTCTTGATATCTGCACTATTTTTAATTTTTAAACTCACACATTATTTGTAGAACAAAGCCTTACAGGTACCTTTCTTTGGATGGAATGTTTATTCCTGAACTATATAAATGTACCAGCAAAGCATTGAAGTTAATTTATATTTTAGTCATCTGCAAAACAAACATGAGGAAAACCATAACCAAGAATTATACTTTCCCAGGGCATTAATGAGGGATTACATGTATCACCTGTATATCTTGAAATGAAACATGAAAGCAACCAACTCAAATTACAAATAGCAATTAAACACAGCTTTAGGGGCAAGAACATTGTTGATAATTGAGCTTTGCAATATTCATTTCCTGGACCACAAATTTGTCCTAAGGAATATTCAATGCAAGGAAAAAGATCACTAATGCCCCTTAGATCTGATTTGCGGGGGAGCATATAGTTAAGCAATGGGAGAGATCTGGCACAGGAAGCTTGACCTATTCTACTCCCTCTACAACTACTTTATGGGTGGCTGAATTGCACCTACCAGCTCGATGAGCGTGTTTTGGTAGGGAGATTTCCCCAGAAAGAGAGCTCCCACTGTGAGAGTGCCAGCCAGTACAAAAAGACTTGTCAGCTCTTGTACAAACTATGAATCTGAGTAGTTTTGTCTACCATATAGTTTAATGCAGGCATTTCACAAAAGTGCCATGAGCTTGATATATCCTTCCTTCAAAATTAGGTAGTAGCATGAAACACTGCTTTAACTGTGAAACAGGCATTTTTACATGACAAAAGAATGTAGCATTTAGTGTAAACTATGCATCAGGTTCTTTATCAACATTCTTCTGCTGAAAACATTTGGCTTACCTACAATACCTGAGGAACTGTCTCAGTATTTTCGTGATCGAAAAGAATGCCACTTATCCAACTGTGCTACAAATTAAATTACATGTTGTCATATAGATTGTATATAAAGCTAAGCATGTGTATGGCCACTACATTGTGTGCAAGGCACAAAAGTGGATTTGTATGACAAGGACTGATAACAATAAGTTTAATGTTGTCAATTCACTTTGACCTGTAAAACAAGCACATACCAAGGGTTAGTTCTTGCATTTCCCTCATATGTCAATAATAGCATCTGAAAGAAGAATAATTTATATGTTTTGCTCAAAAAAGTTCTTCCTCCATAACCTCCCAAGTTTTTGGCTAAGCAGTGTCTAGCATTCAGTTTTATTTCACTCATTATTTGTGTTCTGTAAAACAAAGCACAGCAATCCCTAAGTACAGTTCAGGCTCCTAGAGTTGATTACAAAAAGGACAGTTCTCATACACAAATGTATACATCTGTGTAGGAGATACAAGATGACATGGAGATGCAAGAAAAAAGTTAAGGTTAGTGCAAGAGCCTTCATAACAGCACCATTGGTACAACTCTGGTCTTGGTGGGCTTTGGAAAAAAAAAAGCAGCACAGTCTCACTTTCTGCATGAAGACACTTCTCTTGCAGTTTTAAGATTTTCAAATACTTAAAAAAGAGAATAACTTAGACCTCATGTATTATTCCACTGTAATAAACATGACTGCATTAGTTGCTAGACTAATATTTGGTCTTTATAATACCACAGCAAGAAGAAATGCAACACAACAAAGAGAGTGTGCAGCACGTGCAGGTGATTAGAAAAACAGAAGGGACCATTTTCTGAAATGTAATGCTAGACACTGCAGTAAAATATATTGCATATGCAAGACCAACACAAATCTTATTTTGGAAAAACTGAGGGGTAAAAAACTTTTCTATTTGAATTTAAAGGTAATTAATCAGTTTCTATTTGTTACATGGAATTAACATTAAACTTGGTGAAAACAGTGACATCTATCTTCTATTATAATAAATACTTGTCAGTTTATAACTTTGTTATGGATGAATTTCTATTGCTGAAATTAATCTTTGTCTACAGTTTACTTTTTTGTCTATATTTTGGCAATTAGAGCAAAGTAATTCTGCCATTATCAGAAAATGTCTCAGTGTTTACAAAAATTTAGGTTGGCTATGGCTGTGATGGCTTGATAAGAATTTTGTAGTGGGCTCAATTGTGTAACTGGCTCTGATCTGGTGCATGCCATTACAGTCCCTACAAACAGTCCAAGTACTTTCCGTTAGGGAACTGCAGAAAGAGAACAGGACTTTTCTTGCAACTTGATCCTACTGATTATGAAGATAAGTATCAGACCAAGCACATCCCAGTTTTCCTGTGCTCTTATTACACCTCCTCTCTGCATTCAGTCAACATAAACAAAATCCTACAATGAAAAACATAGCCAGGAATTGGGCTGTGGGGTCAGATTTATTCAGTTTGGATAAATTAGAAACATTAATTATTTAGGGAGTTATATTTGTTTGTTTTAGTCTGATTAATCACTGTACAATCTTTCTATAGATACTCACAGTTAATCCAGAAAAATATGACTTATAAATCATGATTATTTATTTGTTTTGTTGAACTCAAAAGTGCTTTTATCAATGCAGAAAAGTGATGAATCACACTTGCTTTACTTTGCACTTTTTGTGGTTTTAAATTAATATTTTAGTCTTTACAAGAAATAAGAGCCTGAGGAAATGTCAAACACATGTACACAAAAATCCTTAGATGGCCTTTTATTCATTATTTTATCTACCTTACCCATATATTCACTCTCCAAACATTTGTGCCAATACAGTGAGCATCTAAGGATGTTCTATGAATGCAAAAATACCTAAATTACATTTACATCAAATCTGTCTCAACAGTTTTAACCCCTATGACCGTAGCTAAATTAAAATTACAGCTTGACCTTCCAAGTGGATTATAAAAATTCCTGGTTAGACAACAATGTTGATATCTTATCTACACATTTAGGCCAAACATGCTCTTTTATTTTCATACCCTATTCCCCAAATAGCAATAATCTCTTCAGGGTGGAAAAAAAAAGAATGGCTATATCTGAATTCATTTACTTATAGCAAATAGAGGAGTTTCTAATTAACTAGCACTCTTAAGTGTCTGTTTTTTTCCCTCTCTACTTTTCTTCAAAACAAATATCATTAATGTACCCTATTGGAAAGTAACCAGTATTGCTGATGGGACGTGCCTTGGCTTGCCTGGCCCTGCGTCTGAACCAAATAGCAGCAACTGAGGTGTTTCACCCCAGAGACACTATCGGCTAGCTAGATTTTGCAGAAGAGCACATGAGGACAAGTCCAGGCATGCCAGAGCTCTGGTAGCAGCAGGATGGAGTTTTCCTCTCACAGAGGATCCGCTTCTCAGGTTCCCTCTGACAGAGATGCTTTAAGGCAATGGTGAAGAAAAGGAGTCAGTTCTGATGGAGGGTTTTAATCCAGAGTTTTTATTGCGGCCTGCGGGCCTCTGAATGTAGCAACAGCTCCAACAGAACTCTCGACTGCGTGGTCTGCTTGCCCTTTTACCTGGGGGAGAGGGGGAGGCGACGGGGAGGAAACCCACCAACCAGGTATGGGAGAGGAAGTCCCAAGGAACAAAGGACACCTGGATAGCTCAATGGCCCCCAGGGGGCAGGAGGCATCTTTTGAACTTGCCCAATCACTCGACGCCCTTCTGTAATTCCAGGATTGACAGACAGTACTCAGCAGGGGTCAGGGTGGGGAAAGGAGAGGTGATTGACACACCTGGGGAAGGAATCTTCAGGGAGAAACCTGATGTATCTGAGCCAAACTATGACATCACACTGCAACAGTACCCAAGAAAGGAGAAGAGAATCAGCCTGGGACAGAGAAGAGGAAGATGAAGCAATGTAGCTATGTAGCTCTTTCCTGGAGTGACAAGGTGAGGGCTGGATGTGAATCCATTTCAGTTCTCTTGGGTGGTCTATAATCAGATTCAATAAAACATGAACATTTGAATGAGTTGACCTGCAGTCATTCAAGATTAAATGAAATGCAAATGGAAACAGAAGGTAGAAATAGTTTGCTTTCTGTGCAAATTTCCTTTTGTATATGTCTGGAAGATCCCTGACATGCACATAATATAAATCAGTATAACTTGAAGGAACATTCTAATTTTTTATTTTTTAATACATTTTTGAATGAACCATCATAATTAATAAGGACTTCTGTAATCAATACTTTGACTTGAAAAACTATTTTTTGAGTCTGCAAAGCTATAGCATAATCATTTCCTTAACATTCATGTCACAAAGTCCCTCAAGAACAACTTTCATCCAAGATCCATTATGGTCAGTTGTAGGTAAATCTACCATAAATGTCTCTGCTCAGAAGAGAATATATAACATTTGCAATTTAAGTGAGGCCCCTTTTGTACCAAAAATTCATACTTATTCTTTCTTGGTAGCATATTTTAGATTTCTTCTTGTCTTGGAAGAATATTTTAAGCTACTACCCAGACAATGTTTTAGGAATTTATTTGATTTTAATCACTTATAAAGTGCTCAGAACATTGGTTACATCTATATTTTCTAATTTCATATTTTAATAGAAAAGGAATAATTTTAGAACTGTTGGCTGAAATACTTGTTACAGTCCGGTTTTTAAAATTATTAGAAATGCCTCTGCCCAAATAAGGGTGCATACAAGACCACGTGCCAAAGTCAAGAGTGTGGGTTTTATTTGACAGTCAATATGAGAGTGAGAGAAAGAAAAAGAGAAACAAAGGAAGAGAAAGAAATTGAAAAGAAGTAGGGGGACTGTTGCCTTTCTGGTTGCAAAGGCGTGCGACCTGGTTCTGACGAAACAGCATGGCGACCTAATCCTCACAGTCGCTCGGGCCAGTAACAAGACGCTAACACCAATGTGGTGGACGGTTAAAGGCCTTTATTGCTTCATCTCGTGGGGTTATATACTCTAGGGTACTTCACTACGTCAGGAGGGGGTCTTACAACACTTCCTGGGTTAGTAGAGTGGAAAGTTACTAGCCATGTTAGTGGGGGCTACACATTCCAAGGGTGATGGCTTATCTTAGGGGATTAGGGAAGAGACATTCCTGTAACTTTCCGTAACAGCCCGAAATCTTCCGAGCGCCTTTCCCTACCTACTACATCTCCCCCACCTCTTTCACAAAAGAATGAGGTAATCATATACATAGGCACTGAAATGAGGTAGAAGGTTGGGGTTTTGACAAGGGAAAAAGGGTTTGGAAACCTGAGTAAGTTTTTGCCAGGCAAGTTTAGGAAATCTTGTGACTGGCAGTGTTCCCTGATGAATTCACAGCATTTGATGTTGGCTTACGAACAGGATGTTAGTCCGTTCTAGGCGGGTTTGAACGAATGAGACTATCTTGTTCAGCAGGCATGGTCCGAAAGTAATAGCTAAAAGTAGCATTGCCAATGGGCCTACCAAAGTAGAAATTAGGGTGGTTAACCATGGTGATCGGTTGAACCAGGATTCGAACCAGCCCTGCTGAGCTTCCCTGTCTTTTTGTCTCTGAGCCAGTCTGTTTCGGAGTTCTGCCATGGAGTCTCTGACGACTCCCGTGTGGTCCGCGTAGAAGCAGCATTCCTCTTTCAAGGCGGCGCACAGGCCTCCTTGCTGCATGAACAGGAGATCCAGTCCTCGCCTGTTCTGCAGGACCACTTCTGAGAGCGAGGAGACTGACTTCTCTAGGTAGGAAATGGATTTCTCAATCCTCTGCAAGTCCTCATCGATGGTCATCTGTAGCTGAGACAGACCTTGATGTTGCGTCGCTAGGGCTGAGACACCCGTTGCCGTTCCAGCTGCTCCTAGGCCGAGCAGCATTGCGATAGTTATTCCTGTTATTATTTCTCTTTTGTGGAGCCGGCTGGGTTCCTCGAAAAGGTTGTACACCTCTTCGTCTGAGTGGTACATGACCCTAGGAACAATCAGAACTTGGACACAGAAGTTGTTAGAATCATTGAATTTGGGAAGAAATACACAAGGACTTACTCCAGATCTCTGACAAACCCACATTGCTGATGTGGATGGAACTACCCACTTATTGTTTTTCCGGCTGGGCTTTACAACTTTGGTGCAGACATTGCCTTTTCGCTTGGCTAGGGCTGCATTTCTAAAGCATCTGCCTCGACCTGTAACTTGACTTAGGGTGATACCTCTGCGGGGTGTGTCCCATCTGCACTGGTGAGGTGCATCAGCTGTGGAGTAACTGAATGGAGTGTTTAAAGCAACTCCTTCATAGAAAGGGGGTTTGACATCATAATAAAGCCAGCAGGAATCGGTTAGGTTAGGGTTAGATTCGTTCAGGGATAGAAAGGTAGCTTCTAGCATGTGAAGGATTGGGTCCGAGTCCGATTTGGCTGGACGGCCTACGTGGAAGGCTTCCGCTTTGCCGGTCAGGACGTCGGTGACCTTTGTGGGCAAGGCTATGGGATAGGTTATGTTTCTCCCTGTCTGCGTGCTTTTAATCACCTTGTTGGGTCCAACCGCTCGGTGTGCCAATGGTTGGAGCTTGGTAATTCGCACGTTCACCCACTCTTTCGATCCTTGAAGGACCACTGTCCATGCTTTGCCCACTGCCCAACTAGGGTGATTGGGCTGCAAGACTGTCATGTTATAGTGTGTGCATTTCCGAATTCTAGGGATTTTATGGCTGTTTCGATGGAAGTTTCCGGGTACAAAGAGAGGTGTTTTGCAACCTGCGGGTGCCCAGGTGAACTGTAGGAACTTGTCGGGCTCTTGTGGGTCCCACCCAGGCCCTGACGGCCTGGCATCTGTAACTATGGTTTTGCAGCCCCAGTATCCACAGTATCCCCACCCAGGGTGGTTACAATAACCTTTTCCTGGGTTTGAAGCTGGGCACCAGTAGAATAGGTACATGTGTGTGGAGTGTGAGGAATAGGGGTCTACCTTTGGTTGTCCTGGAAATAGATCGGTAATACGAAGCACGAAGGATGGGGTGTTCGGTGTGGTGATGTCTTTGAGCACCTTGTCGCTGGTAAGGTGTCGTAAGACCCACCTGAATGGCTGATGTGGGTAGTGGTCTGGGCTGGCTTGTCCTCTGGCAACAAGCCCCAACAGCAGAATCGCACAGACATATCGTTGATGCTTGGGTCTCACCCGTGCGGGTTTCTCAGGTGCTGTCTGACGGCTTGGTGGTGTGTCTCGTTCCTCTGGAAGGGGCATGTACGCGTTACGTGGACGCCCCCTCAGCATGTCCTGTAAACAGAAACTCACAATTCTCATTAGTCTCATCCTGCTCATTGTGAAGGTCAGGTTTGATTGACTTAAGTGGACACCACCTGATTTTGCCGTCCTTTTTGACAGCTGCGTACCCTCGTCCCGTGAGCATCAACCTCCAGCCCCGTTCCCATTCGCCTAGCTCATTTTTAATTGCAACCTGCGGGCCCTCCTCTAGCGCTCGAGAGGCCCAGTGTTTTTGAACGGGACAGTTTGCTTCATCTCCTCTAGGGAATTGATTCAATGCTAACAACGCGATTGCCAGTATACGTGCCTGCTCTCCTGAGGGAATGGAGTTGGTAAAGCCTTCTGCTTTTGCCAACACCTCTATCTTGGTTTTCAGGGTTTGATTTGCTCACTCAACTATGGCTTGCCCGGTGCTGTTATATGGGATACCTTGCACTAATGTGATCCCCCATTTGGAGGCGAATTCTTGCACTGGTTTAGAAGTGAAATTGGAACCGTTGTCAGTTTTGATCTGCTTGGGGATACCAAGCTATGCCATGGCTGTCAGCCAGTGCTGAATCGTGGCTTTAGAGTTAGTTTTGTGGTGCTGTGTGGCTACGATCGTTCCGCTGAACGTGTCCACTGTCACTGCAAGCCATGCTCGAGGCTTCAGCAGTTGACACAAGGTGAAGTCCGACTGCCAGATTTCTGAGGGCTTGAGACCTCTTGGGTTGACCCCACTGGTCCACAGGGGTGACTTCTGGCAGTGAGGACAGGTAGCCACTACATGTTTCGCATCTGCTGTCGTGATTCCGCATCTCTTTGCTAGTGCTTTGGGTCCGATGTGGAGGGACTCGTGCAGTTGACGAGCTTCTTGCAACGTCCAGACGCCTTTTGCTGCGGCGTCCGCTTTGTCGTTACTGGTCTGGAAGTAACCTTTGACTGGGTTGTGACTGTTGACGTGAATAACGGATATGGTGCCCTGTCGTGAGGAGAGTGCTTCTTCCAGCATTAGGGCTGCTGCTGATGTTGACACACCTGGTCCTGCCATGGCTAGGCAGAGCCTTGCCATGAATATAGAGTCTGTTACGATGTTGAGGTGCTCGTCTTGGAAGAGTCCGCACGCTAAGATTACTGCTGCTGCTTCCAGTTGCTGCACTGACAGTGTGGGGTCACATGCTTTGATGCAATGCCATTGCTCTCCTGCCTGCCACACTGCTGTCGCGGTAGAAGTCGCGGAGGAAGCGTCTGTGAAGACTGTTGGTCCTGGCTGTGGCCTGTCCATGACTTTTGCCGGCATGTCTATGTCAACTATGGTCAGCAACTGAGTCCAAGGTGGCTTGGCGGAGTAGGAGATTTCTCCTCCGAAGCCGGTAAGAGCAAGGGCTAGGTGCTCCGAGATTGTGGTTGACTCTGTGGTCGTCTGCTTGCGGAAAGGAAGATGGATTCTTGTTGGCTCGGTTCTTAGGTGTTTCAAGGCGAGTTTCTTGCCTTTCATGATGAGGTTAGCAATGCATTCTACTCCTGGGGAAAATGCACGAGCAGGTCTTCCAAGGACCACCCATTGGATCGGTCGGGCCTTTTCAGAAAGTCCTTGGGCCAGTGCTCCCACTCCCCCCTTTGGCGTGAAATGCACGTATAAGTCCAGGGGCATCGCTGGGTTCCATCTGGCAAGTGTGTCAGTGGACATCTGCTGTTCGATGAAGTTGAGGGAGCTCGCTGCTTGCGGTGTCAGCTTCTTGGGTTCTCAGGGGTGCTTTCCTTTCAGGAGGTCATACAAAGAGTCCCTGACCTCGGGAGGAATCAGGACAATGTTGCGAAGCCACTGCAGCGATCCTACCAGGCGTTGCACGTCATGGAGCGTCTTGATGTCTCGGTGGACCTTCACCTTGGGGGGCGTCACGTAGGCGCTTGTGATCCCCACTCCCAGGAAGGTGACGCAGGGTCCTCTCTTGATCTTTGCGCTCGCGATCTCGAATCCGTTGGCCTGGAGGATCTCTGTGATTGCGGATACCAGATGGTCCACTTGGCTCGCCGATGGTGCTGAGACTAGGATGTCGTCCATGTACTGGATGATGGTTGCGGTGGGATAGGAGTGTCGGACTGGCGTCAGCGCTCTGTCTACGGTGACCTGGCAAATGGTTGGGCTGTCCACCATGCCTTGGGGTAACACTTTCCACTGGAAACGCAGGTTAGGCCACTTGCCGTTTGGGAAAACCACGGAAAAGGCGAATCGTTCTCTGTCCTCAGGATGCAAGGGTATTGAAAAGAAACAGTCTTTAATGTCCAACACTGCACATGGCTGTCCTTCAGGGATGGCTGAGTTCATGGGTAACAATGTCTGAACTGGATCTATGGGTCGGATTGTTTTGTTCACTTCTCTCAGGTCGTGGACTAGGCGATAGCCTTCTCCAGACTTTTTGGGAATTATAAACACAGGGGTATTCCATGGGCTTATGGAGGGTTCTATGTGACCCTTTTGCAGTTCGCGTTTAACCAGTTCTAATAATGTTGCCACTCGAGGCTCTGACAGGGGCCACTGCTCGACCCATACGGGGTCTGATGATTTCTAAGTCAATTTGATTGGCAGCATAGGGTGTACAGCAGTGGCCCTCATTATAAATTTGTGATCCTGACTCCGAGCATGGCTAGGACATCCTTTCCTATTAGGGGTGGAGAATTTTGCAAAATGTAGGGGTAAATTGTAACTGTTTGTTCAGGTCTCTTTTTTGTGTGAAGTGTTATAGCCACTAGCTGGATGTTTTTCCATGCCCTGGATTGTCCCCCCACCCCGTTCACTGGAGGGACTTCTTTAATTTGCCAATGTCTGGGCCAGTGTGATTGGGGAAAAATTGTGCAGTCTGATCCTGTGTCTGCCAAAAACTGAAGCCCTAAAACGTGAGGGTCCTGACTGCCATAGAGGCGACATGTCCCCCACACCCTCAGGGGCTCCTTTCCTACTTTCATGACCAGGGCCACCCAGGGGTTTCGCTCTGGGACGTCCCCTGCTGACCCTGTGACACTGGCGCAGTTTGTGGCAGTGGCGGGTGCGTAAGCGCCGCTGGTGGTGCTGCACAGTTCTGCCACTGTATGGCTGGTGGGGATGTAAAACTGATTGCTTCCTGAGTAAACATGGGGTATGAAGGTCCCCTGCCCCACTGGGGGTTGGGATAGATGGGCCATCTCGCAGTGGGAGGAGGCTGAGTATGGCCTGCGCGCCCCCTCCCCCTGCCATTTCCCCGGGGCCTGGATCTGCATTCCCTGGCCACGTGGCCCTTCTTCCCACAGTTCCAGCAGGTTGGTCTTTGGCGCTGTTGGGTCGAGGGTGCTGCCACGGGCTGCTGTGCTGGCTGGGGACAGCTTGCTGCGACATGACCTGCCTGGCCGCACCTCAAGCATGCCATGGCATTGGTTATGGTATGAACCGCTGCTTGTATAGGTGTTAACTGCTCTTCCCTCACTACATGCTTGATCATGTCAGCCAAGCTGGCCCCTGTTGGCAGAGAGCGCAGGATATCTTTGGTGATGGTGTTACACTGCTGTTTTAGGCAGTCTGTCACCACAGGTCCCCCTGCAGCTGCAGGCAGGGTAGAAGAGTCGATCGCAGCTTGCAAACGGTCTACAAACTGTGTGAAGCCTTCACTTTCCCCCTGCTTAATGGTAGACCATGGTGCTGGTTTGTCCACCAGCCGAGAAACGGCTCGTATAGCTTCTCTAGCTGCTCTAGTTGTTGCCTTGACCTCTTCTGCCGTGAGCTGTGCCGCCTGCTGCTGCGGCGTGGCCACGTTATCATGCTTCCCTAGCAGTCTGGACAGGCTGGACCCGTGCAGCGGCTGTCCCTGCCCTGAAGCTTGGGCTAGCGCAGCTGCGCAGTGATCTGACCATTCTTGCTGAAATACAATCAGCCCCGCCCCGTCAAAAAGCATGCGGGTTACCTGCGAGATATCAAAAGGCAGTATATTGTCATTACTAAAAAGACCATCCACCAGTGTGGACACAACCGCTGAACTAATCCCCTTTTCCTGAATCGCTTTTACCACCGCTTGCACCTCTTTTGTATTTAGCGGGGTGTAAGTCCGCCTTTGATTACGCTGCGAGCCGGTAACTCGTACCGGGAACACGTGGATTGTGGCTGCTGGTGTCCACTCCGCGCATGCAACCTTTATTTTACCCCAATCAGTGAGTTTGTACTGTGATTGTTTCCCTACATTGCTAAAAGCTTTGCTCGGTTACGCTGAAAATCTCCTTAATTCTGAGTCCATGTCGGACTCGGAGTTCTCCGTAGAGTTAGTCACGGAGCTATCACTCCTCTCACAGTCGGAAGCAGACTGCTGGTACACTTCCGGTTTGCTGTGTCGTTTTGTTGGGCTCCGACCCTGCCCCGCCTTCCGGGGGTGGAGTCGCTCCTCCCCTCGGGTTCGGCTTCTCTCTGCCTCCCGGGTCCGGCTCCTCCCCTCCTCTCAGGGGTGGCGCCGCCCCGCCTCTTGGGGATGGTCCTGTTCCCACCCCCTGGGCTCGCCCTGCTCCCCCCAGGGAGGAATCTCTCCCTTATACGGCAGCATTGGGAGCGGTTCCCGATCGTGTGTCCGCCCCCTCTTGCTCCCCCGCGCGTGCGCGATCGCGGAGATAGGCAGGTCCGGACTGAGCATGCGCTCTCTGCCGGTCTCTCGCGCGTGCGCGTTCGCGCGGATTCGCACTTCCGCATTTTCCACGCCGCATGGTTCTGGGCCCCGCCCCTCCTCTGGGTCGCCGGCGCTATTTTTAAACCTATACAGCGGCGGGAGGGCCGCTCCGACCCGCGCGTCCGCGCTGGCCGCTTTCTCGGCGTTCCTCGCGTCCTCTGCCAGCTCTCCCCAGAAGGACTGTGCGCGCCGCTCTGCCTCCCGCATTGGCTCGGCAGTCGGGGAAGGGGGGCGGGTGGGCAAAGAAGCCGCGTTTTTTTCGGGAGGTTCCGCGGGGGGGCCAGGACTCGGTGGGCTCCGTGGGAGGGTCGGGGGGTCTCCTGGGGGCTTCGGGGGATTCGGGCACGGGTTCGGGGAGGGATGGAACGCGCCTAGTCCCCGCGTGTTCCCGCTTTTGATTTGATTGTTCCCGGAGGTGGTTTGCGATGCAGCTACCACCCCCGGCTGCGTAACGGTAAATAAACACGTACGCGCAGCATTCCAAGTTTCCTGCTCTTCTACTGCCTTGCGTAGGGCTTCTTCTACCTTCCCCCACGCTTTTAGGCTTTTTCCACTGCCGGTGGACTTAGTATCCTCTGCTAGAATGGCAGTAC
This sequence comes from Motacilla alba alba, assembly GCF_015832195.1. Taxonomy (NCBI): domain Eukaryota; kingdom Metazoa; phylum Chordata; class Aves; order Passeriformes; family Motacillidae; genus Motacilla; species Motacilla alba. The sequence goes on along the minus strand of NC_052016.1, from coordinate 22,837,421 downwards.
AGTTCCCCCACACCTCCGAGTTTAATATATCAACGGGACGCTGTATCGCGCCCAATTCCAGGAGCCTTGCAATAGCAAGATATAAATTCCTGGATTCACATTTAATTCCCTACTGTTCATGCATCAAATTTACGACCTTCGTTAGGGCGTTCATGCCTTTCATGGGTCCCAGGGGCGTCCCCCTTGTCTCGCGGTAGTCGGTCCGGCCGCTGCCGCCGCTGTCCTCGTCCAGGCGAAACCCCGTCACCCGAGTTTTTTCTTTCCCTTTCCCGGGTTTCGGCACCACTTGTTGCCTTTCTGGTTGCAAAGGCGTGCGACCTGGTTCTGACGAAACAGCACGGCGACCTAATCCTCACGGTCGCTCGGGCCAGTAACAAGACGCTAACACCAATGTGGTGGACGGTTAAAGGCCTTTATTGCTTCATCTCGTGGGGTTATATACTCTAGGGTACTTCACTACGTCAGGAGGGGGTCTTACAACACTTCCTGGGTTAGTAGAGTGGAAAGTTACTGGCCATGTTAGTGGGGGCTACACATTCCAAGGGTGATGGCTTATCTTAGGGGATTAGGGAAGAGACATTCCTGTAACTTTCCGTAACAGCCCGAAATCTTCCGAGCGCCTTTCCCTACCTACTACAGGGGACAGAAAGAGAGTGACAGAGACAGAATGAAGAAAATATCATCACTGTGTGGATCTAAATGATGTTCCGCTGATCCTCTCCAAGTGGTCTTCTTGGTGGGGAGGGTCCCCCCAAAAAAGCATAGAATCCAGTGGATTAATATACGCTCAGGTGAGCTGGGAATGCCCAGGTACCTTCCCCAGGGTGGGGGCTGGGGCAGTTTGACACAGTCTCTTGCAGCAGACTCTGGATCTGTTGCATCATTTTGAATCCACGCAGTCCTGTGGTGCAAGGCCTCTGGGGCGCTTTCAGGATCTTTGACGGATTATGACACCCCTTCAGCTGCCTCCCATGTGAATGTCCTGTGGATGTGGTCTGTGGGGTTGGGGGTTTCACAGCTGGGCCAATTTGAGTAAGGCAGTGTGGGTGTCCACTGCCTCTGACCACAGGTTACGCCACACATCTGAAACCTCCTCCTCACCCCTCAGCTGGGGGCAGTCTGTGCTAACCTGGCCTCTGTGGGCTGTGGTCTCCCCCACCCCAAACCCAGCAAGGGATGATTCTCTACTGCACGTGGCTTTCTTGTGGATGAATTCTTTTCCTTCAGCCTTGTTTATTTCTCTTCATTTAGACCTGAGATGACTGAACAATAGTGTCCCCTTTATCTTATCTACGCAGCTTAACTCACAGTGCACAGTTCCAGTCAGGCATCTTCAAGGCTTCTGTGGTTGTAGTTTCTTTATACAGTTTTTGCTATAATGGACAAAACTCCTTCCTAACAATGTTTCAGGCATGAACCACTTCAGTCCCTGACAATATTCTGGACAAAACATGAATTCTCAACATAATAACATGCTTACCAATAGCCAACTAGTGCACAGAGAGATACAAGCTTTGACAGATACAGTGATGCAAATAAGGTTTTAATTTATATGAGAAGCAACATGAAAATGTTGATGCAATTATTTTAAAATTATTTTGTTATATTTTCTGTATTTTTGTCATTAAAATAAAGAATAAAAAGAATAGAATTTCTACCTTATGTTGCCATACTTACCATTGAAATAAATATTAGTATATATATGCCAATATCTCTCCAGCATTGCAAAAATATGAATCAAATCTGCCCACATCCATATTTATCACAACAATGTGGAGAAATAGGAGTTGATGTCATACACATTTTTTCTTTATCTATAAATTTATCAGCAATGAATCTGCAAAATATTTGTTCTCAATTGTTTATCATAGAATTGTATAATGGCCTGAATTAGAAGGGACCTTAAAGATCCCCTTGTTCTACCCCCTGCCATGGGCAGAGACAGCTTCTACCAGACCAGGTTGCTCAGAGCCCCATCCAACCTGGCCTTGAACACTTCCTGGGATGGGGCAGCCACAGCTTCTCTGGGAAATTTGTGCTAGGGCCTCACCACCCTCACAGTAAAGAATTTCTGTGTAACACCTAATCTAAAATTTATTATTTTAGATTATGATGAACTTTAATTTATGAATAACAAATTAAGAAAGACAAATCCATTATTTCTCTTTGAAAGCTTATCTCATTATATAGGTAGATGTTTTCCCTGGAGAGTGATTGCTTTTTCCTTATTAAAACTCTTGCAATTCCATTGTTTTTCACTGGTTTTTAATTTCTATTTGTGCATGTGAATCTCTGCAAACACAAATAAACCCCTTGGCATTTCAGTTGGTCCTCAGAGACCAGATGGGCGGGTGCAGCTGGACATAATTTCTGATTATTGCTAATAATCAGAAGCACAAGAAGTCTGGTCAAATTCAATAACTTTCACCAGCACAAATTCACAAATAGTGTAATTTACCAGTTCAGTACTACAGGTCTGGCCATGTTCCGAAAGGACTTACACAAACCAGATACACTAAGAGTATGGTTTATTGAAGCAGTGGGACACCATGTTCTGGATTGGTGGTGATGAATACAGTAACTACAAAGTGTTAATACAGTAACTACAAAGTGTTAATACTTGTCTTGACAGAAAGTAGAGTAACAGAGATCTATTAGAAAGATAAATAGGTAAAGATAGATAGATAGATAGATAGATAGATAGATAGATAGATAGATAGATAGACAGAGACAGACATAAAAAAAATAACATTCTCAGCTGTGCTCCAAGACAGTTGAAGGCAAAAAGCTCACCTTAAGGCATCCCTTCAGGAGAGGACACCGTTCATCAACTAATCCCTAGCAGGCAAAGGCAAAGATGTTTTCCCCCTCTCTTTTTTTCTTTTTTTTTTTTTTTTTTTTTTTTTTTTTTTTTTTACTTCTCTGACTATTTCTGCCCTGAAGCCCCCTCTTTTATAACTTTTGTCCCTTCTTAGTGGGGTAGAACAGTCATACGTTGTAGGCAGGATTTTGGACTTAGGTCATATTTGTATCACATCTCATGTTCATTTGCATTTCAAAGAATGTGAAAGTTACTATGTAAATAGGGCTCAATAAAAGTCTCAGTTAACTTTGGTCAGAATTTGTAGCTGACAAAAGAGGTAGAATAAACATTCCTCCACTCACTGAGGCAGCAGTAAAAGCCCTCTGACTTTCATGAGAGGGTCTGTGCACATTCTTATCTCCTCAAGGAACCAGATGTACAGCAAGGCTTCTTTTTCACAATGAGGGGAGTGGCTATTGGCTGGGACAGAAGCACAGATGCTGTTCTGTGCCTCAATGAAACACTGCCAGGCCATGAGGTCTCCACTCCAGACATCATTCAGTTGAGAGGGTTCTCTTGGACCAGGCACAAGACAGGTAAGGGGCCAGCTCATGTTTTTCTCAGCCAAACTCATCAATTCTACACCAACTCAAAGCAACAGTGTAGCACATTTGAGCATTTACCACACTTACAGCCACAGAGTTTGAATGAAACTTTTCAGCAGAACCACTACCTAATCACTTCATCCTTCAACTTCACTAAGTCAAGCATAACATTTTGCGTATTTCCTTTGCTGAATTGCATCATATTTAGCTTGAGCAATTTCTTCTGAAGCGGGGTTTCTCAAACCCTTTTTCCCCACAGATGTTTCACTTAGTACTAAGTGGAACATCCAAGTGAGCCCTGCATGACAGATTTCATCAGACAGGTAGTATCTTTCACTTCAACACATGTACCATGCAAAGCCTTAATAATGTAATGTTTGTAAGGGAAGTCATAGCCAATTTCTACTGCAGAAGCCTGAGGACAAGCCAGGAAAGAGACATTCTTGTGGCTCATTTTGTCTTTAATATTTTGCTTTAGTTTTTTAATACCAAATGACTTTAATACCAGGTCTGATTTTGCTCCCAAACACTTACGAGCATTTTGTTTGTCTAGATGAGAGAAGATTGCTAAAAACTAAGGAAAAGAAAATATAATTGGTAGATCTTTGCCTCCTTTATATGTGAGGAAATACGTGGGATTCACATTAAAACTGAGGAAGAATCTTCATGGGTAGGAAACATTTAAAAATATATAAAATATAAGAGAAAAAAAAACCATAATGCAGTTTTCTGGGATTCTTGTAATGTTGCTTTTAAAGCACACATGGAAAACTGAATTCAAATAACATCATTGTCCTTTGCAGGGCAAGGTTTTATATTGACTTCCCTATTTGAAAAAAGTTTTTTTTCTATGAATTATCGTGACCTGGATGGAAACTTTGAGTTTCTGTTTCAGCAATGAATTTGTCAAAATTTCTTTGATTAGAAATATCTGTGATTGTGGCATATAATGCATCATATTTTGATCAAAATAAATTGTGACCAGCGTATTGATAACATCTTTATAAAGAGTTAATGTTCTCTGCCAATAATAAAATTACCTTCCAGAGAAGCAGAACTTAATATAAATAAAATGTTTCACTGTGGGGTAATACTAATTTAATTTATCAGTTTAATTTGTTGCTACTTCAGTTTCATATCCTTTCTTCTATGAATTTAGCCCATCATAACATATAATTTTAATTGCTATTTAATATCTAATTCAAGATCTTTCAGTATTTTTTCCTGATTATTTTAATTAATTATTGACAAATTATGAAAATCTGGTTAATTAAGAATTGGAATGAATAAGTACAGTGGTGTGATTTATCATGCTCATGAGAGTATCCCATTGGGATCAGTACAGTACACGTGTCCATACTATAAATAGTATAATTTTGTGACTATGAGTCAAGTAATTTGGAAGAAAAAAGCAGTAAAGTTCTAATGGTTAGGGCATGGTATTGTTTTTCACTAGAGGTAGGCATGTTTGCATTACAAATTGTGATTTTAGTGGATGACCTTTTTTTAAAATTTATGCAAATTTGTGTTGTGTTTTACTTTCATCTCCCTAACATATCAAGCATCACTGCATCCATTGTCAAGGATGTATTTGGCATCACATTGCTGTGAGTGGTTATGTTACTTAATTGTCCCTAATGATTTTAAACCACACTCAAAGAAGAGATGTATTGTGAAGTACTGTTGGAGAGCATTTGTCTACATGAGTTGGAGTGGCTCTCCAAATACACTTCAATAAATACACAGCTTTAAGCTGTACCTTGCAGAAAACAAAATATCACAATATTCAGTCAAATTTCAGTTCAGAGGTATTTAATAATCACATATTCCGGAAAATGAATATGTAGGTGCACACAAGATTAAAATAAAAACATTTCCTATTGATGTTTATGGCAGCCAAATCTATATTTTGTGTGTGTGTGTGTGTGTGTGCCATAAAGTATGACACCTAGAACCAGATGAATATAAACTTAATAATCTCATTTAACTATTTTTCTGAAAGATGATTTAAGAACTAAGCCAAAAAATGATGATTGAATTGAATTGATTTTTGGAATCAAGCTCTAATATTTACAACTAATTAATTTGCTATTAGTCTTTCAAATGTTGTTTATTCATTGCACATCTCCCCATTGCATGTGGGAGATGAGGGAATGAGGAAAAGAAGTGCTTGTGGAGCTACAACAGCTGCAGTGCATCTCAGAGATTTGGAAAAGAGGCCCATGAAAAGCCTAATTTCACATCTGCTAATATGAAAGAGGTGCTGTGCCAAGACTGATATTCCTGCTGAGAAAAGCAGGGCCTCCCAGAGTCTGTTGACCTTGTGCCTGTCAGAGGTTGTCTGTATTTGCAGAAGGCACTCTGTTCTTCCCTGCTTGGAGAATCCCAGCATGAACAGCTGCCTGGCTATACCTCGCCCTGGCACCAGGCTGCATCCCTTGCAGAGATCCTGCCAGCCTCTGGTGAGCAGCTACTTCCTCTGAAGCAGGACACCATAGAACACCACGGACTGGCAAACACTGAACCTTCTAAAGGACTCCACAGAAAGGAATTTGCCTCGGGGGATCCAGGAAAAACTGAGATTTGCTGTTTGTTGGGACTGTCTTCAACAAGATGTACAATAAGAGGATTTGAGGAGAGATGAAGGAGGGAAACTATATTTCAATTAATAGTAGCCTAGGGCATAATGTAATTCCAATTCAGATCAAATGAAAAATAAATTATTATACTCAGAGTTTGCTGTATTTTGAAATAGAACAATTGTTATGATTAAAATTTTTCAAAAACATAATCATATGGTCCAATGAAATCATTGGACCAATATGTTCCAATAATTTTGCCACACTGAGCAGCATTTCAACACCCAAGTTAGGAAACAACTCCAGGGAGGTAAGCATGGAATAATCAGTTTTCCAGGAATTTAGGTCTCTGTTACTTTTGGGTCTTTTAAATGTCCCATTAATTATTTCTCTTTGACAATAAAAGCATTGTGACTACTGAGCATAAATACACAGCATTTTGTGTAATAACTTATACAAAAGATTTCAGTTTAACTTATACAGAAGATTTTCAGTTTAATAAAACCATATATTAATAAAAACCATATTATATGGGGTTTTTTTGATAAAACCACATAATATGGTTTTATCAAAATGTATTTGGGGTTGTGCATCCCATCAGCAGTCAAAAAAAAAAAGAAAGAAAAAAAAAAGAAAAAGAAAACATAGCATCTTTTAATAATACAAATTTTAATAAAGTAGAAGAAAGAAATATGCCATAAGGTATATTAATATTTTCACTGTTTTAGGGATACAGTTGTATAGCCTTGCCAAATTTAAAGGGAATTCTAATATTACACTAGAAAAATATCTATAGTAAAGAAGAGACTTTCAAGAGACTTACGGATCAAAGGGATCATCAATGCACTGAATAAGTTTTTTCTTTCAGAAAAAAGAGACAGAATGTGTTTTTTACCACATTTTTTAGATTTCACTACCTCCAGAACTAGAAAACTTTCTTTCTTGTTTTACATCAGAAATAAAAGATTTCATATTTTCTTCCTTTCTCTTGCATGCACACACCCCTTGCCAGCAGTCTTCTTCATGTTATACATATGTGGTGGTTTTAACCCAGGCAGCAGCTGTGCACACAGTTGTTCTTCTGCCTATCCCCAGGAAGATGGGTGGAGAAACCAAAAAGTGTAAATACAAGAAAACTCATGGGTCAAGACAAAGGCAGTTTAATATGTTAAAAGAAGAGGGATGGAATAAAAAACCAAAACCAAACAGCAAAAGGCAAGCAACAAGTGAAGAAAATCAAATGGCTCACCACTCCCCACAGGCAAATCTCTACTTGGCCAGTGTTTGATCAGCCAACAACCTTCAAACCCAAACCTCCCACGCTCTCTGTTTCCTACCACAGCTTTCATTGTAAATCACAAGGTCTTACAGTATTATATACCTTACAGTTACTACAGATTTAACTCCATCCCAGTCAGACCTAGCACAGGGCAACCACCACTGGCCAGGCTGTGAGACAACTGGCATTACAGCTGCCTTGTGTCGTGTAGATGTCATATCACATTATATGAACCATTTAATGATTTTTACGATGCTTCTAGAATGACAAGCAAGAAGAGTATATTCAAGAAATAGTCCTAGCAGATTTATTTATATAGGCAATAATAATGTACTTGACATTGTGGTTTCTAGGCAACAAAGATGAAAATGAAAAGGTGCATTGAAACCATCTACAAAACATCTACAAAAATTGTCTTCTTTCATTTTGTTATCCAATATTGGTAAATTATTTTACTCCTACTCCTAAAATTTGATTGGGCAAGTAGAAAATGCACCACCTATATGTAAGTAATGAAATTAAATTATGCAAATTAGTTTCCATAATGTTGGTAAAAGCTAAATGCTGTCTTGAGCAACGACACCACCTTGTGGATTGCACGGAGCTGGATGCTAAAAAAAAATTATCAAATCTTCAAAGTGCATCAACAGCAGCTCCTCCTGAAGGTGAAGCACCTCTCAGCAGTGTGCAGCACGTTGGAGGAGAGAGAGAGTTTCCAAATTTCTTCCTCAAAATAAATGGATTCCTCCAATTCAATACATGGATTCATTATACATATATCTGCTAATGTGAGTGAGCCTTTAATGAGGGTCTAACTTATTCTCCTTAATAAATTCTGGACCTAATGAATAACTCTATGAAATTCTAGAGGTTTTCCCATGCAGGTGTTCAGATTAGACGCTCTAGTAATTCTTTGTACTTTAAAGAGGATTACAAGTATAAGCTATGCCATTACAATTGTTTGCTGAACTCAGCCCCCTCCACACTGCTTCAGCAAAACACGTACCATAAAACCAGCTTCAGCTGGTTCTGCTGATCAGCCCATCATTTTATTTGCTTTTGAACACATGTATACCGGAAAAGCTTTGTAGAGATACTACTTAGACCGCTCACAACTTAAAGGTATTGAACATTGTCAGTGAAGATCACTAGCAAGAAGAAAATCCAATTAATTCTCTGTTATGGTAGAAGCTTATTAAGTTTCAGAAAAGAACTTTCTATTTCTGTTTGACCCCAAAATGCTTTTGAACAAACTAACTGGAACATATTGCAACAGCATAAGCAATTTTTCTCAAAAATTTTTTCCCAGTTAGAGTCATACCAAAATCTGTCATTAATTGCACTGATTAGAAGACTAAACTGTTGCCTACGATGTTAAAATATTTCCTGTACTGATTGCACTGAGATATGTCAGCATTATTTAGAATAAGTAGAAAAGTTAAAAATCATGAGTAAATCTTTTTTGGCCCAAATACTGTGTTGTATTACTTATAATTTGTTTTAGGATGTATTAGTAATTGTGCTTTAGCTATTAATAAAGCTTTTTAATTAACCCTTATGTCTTAGTGGACTGTTTACTCATATTAAAACCTATTTTTTGCTCCCAGTTGAGAAGTGAGTTTGTGTGACCATTAGTGCCTGCTTCAATTTGAAGGGATCTGAAGCTTTTATTTTCCTTATACTGTATGACTTCTTTGAAGATTCGCAGTATTAGTTCTGTTCACTGGTTTGATGATCTAAGCTTCACTTCTCTGTAAATTATCCATAAACACTGAAGATGTTCAATGAGTCTGTCCTCCAAAATGTGAAAACAACATTTTAAATATACTTCTCTTCCATCAGCCTTTTTGTCTTGCTACAAGGCCCAGATTCCCCCCCCCAGAACAAAGAATAAAGCATGTCTGCTGAATGAATTAGCGGAATTTAGTTCCATGGCTGTCATACATGTGTTTCCTTAGCATTCATGTTATATCAGTAAGAATATAGAACACATTTGACTTGATTTGTTGTTTGTTCATCAATGTGGCAGCTGTTTTGCCTTGTTGCAAAATTTCAGCAAAATTTCCTTTTATAAAACTGGTTTACTTTCAAAGCTAGAATTGCAAAGAACAATTGTCCTCTCTGTGTTCTATTAAGCTGATGGGTAACAAAACATCTGTTGTGACCCCTTGGGAGGAGTGACCTGGAGCAGGAAAGTATTAGCTCTCTCTGTTGCTGACGGATATGCCTGTGCCAGTTGTTCCAAAATGATGTACTCTTGCTGTTTTCCCTGCTGTGAGAGCACTTCAAGCACAAATGCCTTACTCACATTCTAGATGATCATGATGTATAGCCATTCAACCATATGTTGGCTAGAAAATCTTTAAGCAAAAATACAGAGTTTTAACTTGAAGAGACATACATATTATGACAGCTGTCTCAGGACCTCAACCAGTGAACATTTCATATTCCCTAATCAACAAATCTTGGCCAAAAAATAAAGTTGGGATTGGGGAATTTTAGCAGGGTGGTGTCAGGGGTGCTTCACCTTTTACATTGTAGATTTATTTGTAGAAAAATAATTTTTCAGTAACTTCTAAGGTCCAAAAAAAGTGTAGGTGGTCCAAAAAAAGTGTAGTGGAGGTGACAGGTTATTCCTGTCATAACAAGGTGTGTTCCTGCTATGTAATATCTCTGACTCTTATTAATCTAGATGAGACACCCTTATAGACATGAAATAAATCTTTTAGCCTGGCCCATGCTCCCTGCCTGCCACTGTCCTGAAGGAAAGAGTGTGGGTGCACAGGAAGTCTGATCTTGACATGCAAGCCAGAAACAGCAAGTGTGCAGATCCATTCTGAGAACTGCAAAGTGCTCCTGGGTTCTTCAATTTGTGCACACCCATAGTGTGCCAAATAGAGTCTGTTTACATGAGGGCACGTTGTCAGCAGGAGTAAAGCTGTATTTCACTCTACTGTCTTTCAAAACATTGCTTATTTTCACATAAAAAGAAAGGAAAGAAAAAAGGAAGAAAGCCTATCTAGCTTTAGTTCATATCTATGTGTGGTGTTCTGCTCTTTGGATAAACACTTTTCATCACACAGCAACACTCCTCAGTTTTCCTTTACCAAAGGTTTGGTACCCTCACCACACTTTCCTGTTTCTAGAAAGGTCTTCTCAGACACAGCAGAGTCCTAGTTTATTTTTAACAATTGAGGCATACTGGAAATCTTTTTGGGGCTGAACATGTAATGGAAATTCTTGTTATTGCTCAAGGTCACACTGGTAGTCACAGGTAAATAAGTATGATTATATTTTGAAACAACAGTTTTCTATCATTTTTGTGTCCAGTGGAATAACTCAGAAGGGAAGATTAATGCCACAGACACATTGCTCCTTCTTCATTATGCCAAGAAGGGTAAAGCAAGATCTTTCTTTGCATACTGGATTCTAATATGCAGTGGAACCTGTTCTTATTCTGCAAATCTTTACATCTTTATCATGGTGACCTCAGCTGAGAGAGTTACATAGATTAGATACTAAGTACAGAAAGGAATCTCGGTTAGGTAGGTGAAGAGCCATAGGTGAATAGTCATATCTCTTCTTCATACCCCTTTTCATCTTTTGTTCATATCGTTCTTGCAAGGCAAAGGTCTAACATCTGGGCCCAATTCCACACCAAAACCAGAAATTAATTTTCTTTCAACTAGATCTTTAATCTCTCTCCTTTCACAAAATCTAAACTGTGAATCAGCTGTCATTCTCTTTCAAAGATCAGACTGAGTTCTGACATATGTATTCCCCTTGGTGTTATGGGATTCTCCAGTCCATATCTAGTTACATTGCCTTTCAGTAGGTCCAAGGAGCTGAAACCCCAGAAAAATGTAAAATATCATATAAGTGAATTGTGACTACTCAAGCTAATGTTATCTGTGAACTTGATTGTTCCTGCAGTTCAGTGCTGCTGAGATACAAATATCAAGGATGCTAAGAAAAAGCTGAAATCACCTAGGCAGAGGGCAGAGGCATCTGCAATGCCCAGGTGCTGTGCAGAGGGATGGCTGTTAGAAGCATTCAAAGCATGCCTGAATGCAAATTGCCATCTAAGCCACATGAAGAAGGAATCAGTTGCAGTAAAGTACATCTTTATTTCAGCTCTGTGAGCTTATGGACTTTTGGGCATCAGAAGGGAATCAACAGAAGTCACTTATGATCCTGTAGTGCTTGGAGACTTAACTATTTTTCTGCCTCTGTGAAGCTGTTTCTGCCTCATGAATAGTGCTTTCATTTTCAAGCACAATTCCAGTTTGTCATCATCCTTCACTGTTCTGTGTGTGGAAGTACAGATTTCCTCCTAAAATTTTGAAGTATGAAAGTGCATGCTGGGCATAGCACTATTTCTTCAGTTTTTTTCATCCAGACTCCTGCAATATCTGCACCTCAGCCACAAAAGAGCAGAAAATGCAGAAGAAAATAGTTGTACCCCAGAATGTGCTGACTCTTCATGCGCAGAGATATTTAGAGGGTCTCTCTGAACAAAACTACAATCGGAGTCTTGCCCCAAACTTATATATTAATTATTTTCCATTATCACCATAGAAACTAATAATTTTAAGCTTAAGTAAAATGTTTTCAGTGTGTGAATAGCAATTTCATTTCTTATGCACAGCTGTGTTACCACCATCTCTCTACAAATGAAGCCAGAAAGGCTTAGAAGGGTAGCACAAATATGCAAGGTGTAAGAGACTGGAGAAGATGCTTGGTGGCTCAAAACAACTAAAGCAGGGGGCAGGAAGGGAGGCCACTTCTGAGAAGGTGGGATGGTCACTGCTCTAGACTCCAACCCTTGAAGCCTCTAGTCCAGCCCAGAATGGGTCAAGCCACCGTCACACCCAAAGCCCCACCTGGGTGGAAGAGCCCCCAGGAGACAAGAACAGATAAAAGCAGTCACACAAGCATACAGGGTCACAGCCCAATGTTTTTGACTGTGTAATAGTTGGGATTGCACTAAAATGCAACTGGTGAATATTTATCTTTCTCTGTATTTTTCTTTTTTTTCTCTCTTACCCTCTCTCTCTTCTCCTAAACTCTTCTTCTTGAAATCTGGGTATCTTAAAATTGGATGACTTAGAGTTTCCTCAGTCAATGCTTTGTGAAATGCCTTATTTTAACTGACTGTTGCTTTAAAATTTTGTCATTTTATACCTTAATGCTCTAAAATTTGCAAGTAAAGGTTTGTTGTTCAATCTCCTGAGAAGGGTTCTCCTTTGTGCCTCCTCAGGGAATCAAAGTGTGTTAAGACCCTTTTGAAAAGCTCACCAAGACAGTTCAGGGCTTGGCCTGAGGCAGCCTGCATGGCAGCAGCTTTGGTGGAAATGCAAAATGAGCTGGATCGGTGTGAGCATCTCTGGAGGACTAGGCTGTGAAGACTGTGAAGAACAAGGCCAGTGCTACTGAACTCAGGTTTTGCAGGACTGTGCTAACATGGTTATAGTACTTCAGGACCTGGGCTGCTGCCTGCTTCCAACACTAAGAGCACTCCTTGTGACACTCACACATTTCAATAATACATGGCAAGAAATAGAGAAGCTCACAGGTTCTTCTAGGAGCATGTCTGTTTCTGCGCAGCCTTTCAGTGAGTTGCTCCTTTGCTTCATGAAAGAAAATGTGACTGCAACATGTTAACTAGGCACCCAATTTATTTCAGGAAATTCTCTGACACTAGTACCTTGTGAAATCCCATCACAGTACAGAGGATTTTTGCTTTGAGTGATTAGGCCTGTCTATCATGCTGTTTTCTTTATTTTCTCATAGAAGCATGTCTTTATAAAGGATGGTCTGTTACTTATCTGTGCATGCACTTGCTGTGTGCATCTGCAAATGGAAAAGACTACCCTTTCACAGATATTGCAATACCACAGTGATTGAACTCAACTTCACATACATCAGACAACTTTTTTATTGTAATGGATCACATAAAAAAATCAGAAGCAGAAAAAGCTAACTTCTGTTAACTGATCAAACAGTGTTCAGCTTCATGTATACATAACTCACCTAATCTCTTTGCAAGTCTTTGGTCAGCAAGAGGTATCATGTCATGGAAAATATTAGTCTATTTAGGAAACGCAGCTACTGCTGATCATGAACTTTTCACGCTCTATAGTACATTTCTTTTAGATGCATTTTAGTGATGTGAGATGTCTTTCAAAATTAAACTTGGGAAGACTGCTATTAGCCCTCATTCCCTCCAGAAGAGGGAAATCTGCACTATCTGTATTTCAAAGCCTTAAAGCAACACTTTTGTCTTTATTGTTTTTATGTTTCATAATCACCTTTAAAAATGTTTGGGGTTTTTCATTTTTCAGTTTAATATTTTTTTCTTTATAAGTAGGAAAATTTTATTTTTCAGTTAATATAGGAAACCGTTTTCCAAAAAGATGAAATATTTATTTCAATTCTATAATAATCTAAGTTGGAGAAGACCCTTAAAATCATCTTGTCCAACCATAAACACAAGATTGTCACACCCACCAAATGTTTCTTGAGATCACAAGAACTGACAGCCTAATTAAAATTGTAAAGCCCTTTCAGATAATCAGCTGAAAACATTCCAACCATGAAAATGTTGTTTATTGAAATTTAATTTGATAATGGAATAGGTTAAAACATTTAAACTAAAAACCTTTGCAAGGTTTCTCCCTAAAGCTGAAATCAGAGATTCTATAAGAGGTTTTGCCCTCATGGGGTCACACAGCAGCATAAATGTCTTTCTGTGAGACTTAAAGTCCAAGCTACTGGACAGCTGTAAATTAAAAACTTTTTTCCTCATCTTGTTTACAGCAAGTTACTTAACTTTCAATGGGCAAGCCACCAAAGGTAGAGACAAATTTAGAAACTGGAGTGGAAATAGAAAAAGCTTCAGGAAAATATTTTCAAATTCTCCCTTGAGTTTGAATAGGTGAACTAAATTTTATCTAAATTGCTTTACCTGTGCTAGAAGCCATTTATGCATAAATTATAGAGATATTTTATGAGTTTCTTTTAGGGTATGTTAATATAATAATTTCTGAAATGACATTGACATTAATTACATTGACATTGATTATTGACATTAATCATGAAGTAAAAGTGCTACAAAATGTTTCAATGGAAATATTTTCTTAAAGCATTTTTCCCCCATTTGTTTTCTATTTCTTAAATGGGCACTTGCCCTCAGTCAACCAGTATAAGTATAGAAATATACGTCACAGCATCTGTGGTCTACAGAAAACTGCATCACCAGCCATAAATAAAACCATATGGAGGTTTAGAGATATACAAAAGAGAAATCAGATATGTGTTTTTTAAAGAAAATCAGTTGCATTATTTTCAATATCAACTTATTTGATGGCATTTATCATTTCCCACAAAGACATCAGGGTAAGCATTTGATGAGGCTTTTAGGTAAAAAGTTTAACCTCTCTGCATTGTAATATCACATAATCACATTGTCCCATATAAAAATTATTAATAAATATTGATAAATATTGACATAATGGACAGATCACATAATAAGAGACCAGGTCATCTATTTGCATACCATTCTTTGATTTTCACTTCAATAAAGGAAATGGTTACAATTGGCATCTGGAAAAAATTTTGGAAACAGCTGCTGTTGAAATTGGCAGATGAAAAAAATACAGTCACTCTACTAATGAGACTCAGGAGGTGACAAAGAAATTTGTGAGACCTTCGTTTGCAGGTTTAACTCAAGAGAGAAGCAAGGGGGAAAAAACGGTGGGGAAAAAAATGAGAGAGTAGCTTGCATACTGAGTGTATGGATTACTGAGCCTTAAAGGATTCTGCATTTCAAAGGAAGTCAAAGTCATCAAAAAAGGCCCTTGTGTAAGTGTCTTGATGACCATGAAATCTTCTACAGGTTAGGGGGTAACAAGAAATTGTTTTGTGCAATACAAAGATTTAGATATTAAGAATGTTACGTGATTACAAAATAAAATTTTAAAAAAATAGGAAGAAAAACAATACCAACCAAACAACAACAACAACAACAAAAAAACCACCCTCAAACAATCCCCACCAACAGACAATAAAACACACAAAACCAAACAAACAGAAAATAAACCCCCCAAAAAACCCACAACCAAAAGCCAATGCTCTTTCCAATGGCTGTAAGCCCTGCTAAAATTTGGAACACAAATTTAACTGTAAAGACATTTTCTTTGCCAAGTAGATACTTTCAGTGTAAATGCTACTATTTTTATATCAGATAGAGAGAGAAGTACTGGCTGAAGATGGGAAGCCCACTCTGGTATGCCATCTTCCAAGGCTGATTTGAGGACAGGGTTCTAAGTCACAACCATAATGTACCAAAGACAAGTTCTTGTAAAAGGATCAAAGAAACCTTTGCAGAGATCGATGGGCACTCTCAAAGCAGCCCGAGTTGGCACAGGTGGCAGCTTGTCCCTGGGCGGCATCTTCAGATTCGTGGAAATCCAGCAGGCAGACTGCCCCTAAGGAACAAGGCCCTACCTGGTACTGACAAATGCTTCTGCCTGGGAAGACAAAACCCACCAGCCCACGTTCCTGGTCTCATTTTTCAGAGATCCATGGGCACTCTCAAAGCAGCCCGAGTTGGCACAGGTGGCAGCTTATCTCTGGGCCGCATCTTGATATTCGTGGAAATACAGCAAGCAGCCTAACCTTAAGGACAAGGGGCCATCCTAGTACTGACAAAGGCTTCTGACCTGGGAAACAAAACACACCAGCCCACGTTCCTGGTCTCAGTTTACAGAACTCTATGGGCACTCTCAAAGCAGCCCGAGTTGGCACGGGTGGCAGCTTGTCCCTGGGCCGCATCTTGATATTTTTGGAAATCCAGCAGGCAGCCTGCCCCTAAGGAACAAGGCCCTACCTGGTACTGACAAAGGCTGATGCCTGGGAACACAATACCCACCAGCCCACGTTCCTGGTCTCAGTTTAGAGAACTCCATGGGCACTCTAAAGGCAGCCTGAGTTGTCAATGCTGGCAGCTTGTCCCTGGGCGGCATCTTCAGATTCGCGGATATAAAGCAGGCAGCCTGCCCCTGAGGAACAAGGCCCTACCTGGTACTGACAAAGGCTTCTGCCCGGGGAAACAAAACCCACCAGCCCACGTTCCTGGTCTCAGTTTGCAGAGATCCATGGGCACTCTCAAAGCAGCCCGAGTTGGTACGGGTGGCAGCTTGTCCCTGGGCGGCATCTTCATATTCGTGGAAATCCAGCAGGCAGCCTGCCCCTGAGGAACAAGGCCCTACCTGGTACTGACAAAGGCTTCTGCCCGGGAAAACAAAACCCACCAGCCCACGTTCCTGGTCTCAGTCTGCAGAGATCCATGGGCACTCTCAAAGCAGCCCGAGTTGGCACAGGTGGCAGCTTGTCCCTGGGCAGCACCTTGATATTCGTGGAAATCCAGCAAGCAGCCAGCCCCGAAGGGCCGAGGGCCGACATGGTACCGAGAAAGGCTTCTGCCCAGCGAAACAAAACCCATCAGCCCACGTTCCTGGTCTCAGTTTGCAGAGATCCATGGGCACTCTCAAAGCAGCCCGAGTTGGCAGAGGTGGCAGCTTGTCCCTGGGCGGCATCTTGATATTCGTGGAAATCCAGCAGGCAGCCTGCCCCTGAGGAACAAGGCCCTACCTGGTACTGACAAAGGCTTATGCCCGGGAACACAAAAGCCACCAGCCCACGTTCCTGGTCTCAGTCTCCAGAGCTCCATGGGCACTCTCAAAGCAGCCCGAGTTGGCACAGGTGGCAGCTTGTCCGTGGGCCTCATCTTGATATTCGTGGAAATCCAGCAAGCAGCCTAACCTGAAGGAAAAGGGGCCAACCTGATACTGACAAAGGCTTCGGCCCAGGGAAACAAAACACACCAGCCCACGCACCTGGTCTCAGTTTACAGAACTCTATGGGCACTCTCAAAGCAGCCCGAGTTGGCACAGGTGGCAGCTTGTCCCTGGGCGGCACCTTGATATTTGTGGAAATCCAGCAAGCAGCCGGCCCGTGAGAAACAAGGCCCCACCTGGTAATGACAAAGGCTTCTGCCCAGGGAAACAAAACCCACCAGACCACATTCCTGGTCTCAGTTTACAGAGCTCTGTGGGAACACTCAAAGCAGCTGGAGTTGGCACAGGTGGCAGCTTGTCCCTGGGCGGCATCTTGATATTCGTGGAAATCCAGCATGCAGCCGGCCACAAAAATGTCAAGGGCCTACCTGGTACGGACAAAGGCTTCGTCCTAGGGAAACAAAAGCCACCACCCCACGTTCCTGGTCTCAGTTTGCAGAGATCCATGGGCACTCTCAAAGCAGCCCGAGTTGGTACAGGTGGCAGCTTGTCCCTGGGCGGCATCTTGATATTCGTGGAAATCCAGCAGGCAGTCGGCCCCGAAGGGGTGAGGGCCGACATGGTACACAGAAAAGCTTCTGCCCAGAGAAACAAAACCCACCAGCCCATGTTCCTGGTCTCAGTTTGCAGAGCTCCATGGGCACTCGCAAAGCAGCCCGAGTTGGCACATGTAGCAGCTTGTCCCTGGGCAGCATCTCGATATTCGTGGAAATCCAGCAGGCAGCCGGACCCGAAGGGCCGAGGGCCTACCTGGTCCTGCAAATGCTTCTGCCCAAGGAGACAAAACCCACCAGCCCACGTTCCTGGTCTCAGTTTGCAGAGCTCCATGGGCACTCTCAAAGCAGCCCGAGTTGGCACAGGTGGCAGCTTGTCCCTGGGCCGCATCTTGATATTCGTGGAAATCCAGCAGGCAGCCGGACCCGAAGGGCCGAAGACCGACATGGTACAGAGAAAGGCTTCTGACTGGGTAAACAAAACCCACCACCCCACGTTCCTGGTCTCAGTTTGCAGAGCTCCATGGGCACTCTCAAGGCAGCCGGAGTTGGCACGGGTGGCAGCTTGTCCGTGGGCGGCATCTTGATATTCGTGGAAATCCAGCAGGCAGCCTGCCCCTGAGGAACATGGCCCTACCTGGTACTGACAAAGGCTTCTGCCCGGGGAAACAAAACCCACCAGCCCACGTTCCTGGTCTCAGTTTGCAGAGATCCATGGGCACTCTCAAAGCAGCCCGAGTTGGCACAGGTGGCAGCTTGTCCCTGGGCCGCATCTTGAAATTCGTGGAAATCCAGCAAGCAGCCTAACCATAAGGAAAAGGGGCCAACCTAGTACTGACAAAGGCTTCTGCCCAGGGAAACAAAACTCACCAGCCCACGTTCCTGGTCTCAGTTTACAGAACTCTGTGGTCACTCTCAAAGCAGCCCGAGTTGGTACGGGTGGCAGTTTGTCCCTGGGCGGTATTTTCAGATTCGTGGAAATCCAGCCGGCAGACTGCCCCTGAGGAACAAGGCCCGACCTGCTACAGACAAAGGCTTCTGCCCGGAGAAACAAAACCCACCAGCCCATGTTTCTGGTCTCGGTTTTCAGAGATCCATGGGCACTCTCAAAGCAGCACGAGTTGGCACAGGTGGCAGCTTGTCCCTGGGCGGCATCTTGATATTCGTGTAAGTCCAGCAGGCAGACGGACGCGAAGGGCCAAGGGCCTACCTGGTACTGACAAATGCTTCTGCCCAAGGAGACAAAACACACCAGCCCACGTTCCTGGTCTCATTTTTCAGAGATCCATGGGCACTCTCAAAGCAGCCCGAGTTGGCACAGGTGGCAGCTTATCTCTGGGCCGCAACTTGATATTCGTGGAAATCCAGCAAGCAGCCTAACCTTAAGGACAAGGGGCCATCCTAGTACTGACAAAGGCTTCTGACCTGGGAAACAAAACCCACCAGCCCACGTTCCTGGTCTCAGTTTACAGAACCCTTTGCGAACTCTCAAAGCAGCCCGAGTTGGCACGGGTGGCAGCTTGTCCCTGGGCCGCATCTTGATATTTGTGGAAATCCAGCAGGCAGCCTGCCCCTAAGGAACAAGGCCCTACCTGGTACTGACAAAGGCTGATGCCTGGGAACACAATACCCACCAGCCCACGTTCCTGGTCTCAGTTTAGAGAACTCCATGGGCACTCTAAAGGCAGCCCGAGTTGTCAATGGTGGCAGCTTGTCCCTGGGCGACATCTTCAGATTCGCGGATATAAAGCAGGCAGCCTGCCCCTGAGGAACAAGGCCCTACCTGGTACTGACAAAGGCTTCTGCCCGGGAAAACAAAACCCACCAGCCCACGTTCCTGGTCTCAGTCTGCAGAGATCCATGGGCACTCTCAAAGCAGCCCGAGTTGGTACAGGTGGCAGCTTGTCCCTGGGCGGCACCTTGATATTCGTGGAAATCCAGCAAGCAGCCAGCCCCGAAGGGCCGAGGGCCGACATGGTACCGAGAAAGTCTTCTGCCCAGCGAAACAAAACCCATCAGCCCACGTTCCTGGTCTCAGTTTGCAGAGCTCCATGGGCACTCTCAAAGCAGCCCGAGTTGGCACAGGTGGCAGCTTGTCCCTGGGCGGCATCTTGATATTCGTGGAAATCCAGCAGGCAGCCTGCCCCTAAGGAACAAGGCCCTACCTGGTACTGACAAAGGCTTATGCCCGGGAACACAAAAGCCACCAGCCCACGTTCCTGGTCTCAGTTTGCAGAGCTCCATGGGCACTCTCAAAGCAGCACGAGTTGGCACAGGTGGCAGCTTGTCCGTGGGCCGCATCTTGATATTCGTGGAAATCCAGCAAGCAGCCTAAACATAAGGAAAAGGGGCCTACCTAGTAGTGACAAAGGCTTCTGCCCGGGATAACAAAACCCACCAGCCCACGTTCCTGGTCTCAGTCTCCAGAGATCCATGGGCACTCTCAAAGCAGCCCGAGTTGGCACATGTAGCAGCTTGTCCCTGGGCAGCATCTCGATATTCGTGGAAATCCAGCAAGCAGCCTAAACATAAGGAAAAGGGGCCTACCTAGTAGTGACAAAGGCTTCTGCCCGGGATAACAAAACCCACCAGCCCACGTTCCTGGTCTCAGTCTCCAGAGATCCATGGGCACTCTCAAAGCAGCCCGAGTTGGCACATGTAGCAGCTTGTCCCTGGGCGGCATCTTGATATTCGTGTAAGTCCAGCAGGCAGCCGGACCCGAAGGGCCGAGGGCCTACCTGGTCCTGCAAATGCTTCTGCCCAAGGAGACAAAACCCACCAGCCCACGTTCCTGGTCTCAGTTTGCAGAGCTCCATGGGCACTCTCAAAGCAGCCCGAGTTGGTACAGGTGGCAGCTTGTCCCTGGGACGCATATTTATATTAGTGGAAATCCAGCAGGCAGCCGGACCCGAAGGGCCGAAGGCCGACATGGTACAGAGAAAGACTTCTGACTGGGTAAACAAAACCCACCAGCCCACGTTCCTGGTCTCAGTTTGCAGAGCTCCATGGGCACTCTCAAAGCAGCGCGAGTTGGCACGGGTGGCAGCTTGTCCGTGGGCGGCATCTTGATATTCGTGGAAATCCAGCAGGCAGCCTGCCCCTGAGGAACATGGCCCTACCTGGTACTGACAAAGGCTTCTGCCCGGGGAAACAAAACCCACCAGCCCACGTTCCTGGTCTCAGTTTACAGAGATCCATGGGCACTCTCAAAGCAGCCCGAGTTGGCACAGGTGGCAGCTTGTCCCTGGGCCGCATCTTGATATTCGTGGAAATCCAGCAAGCAGCCTAACCATAAGGAAAAGGGGACAACCTAGTACTGACAAAGGCTTCTGCCCAGGGAAACAAAACTCACCAGCCCACGTTCCTGGTCTCAGTTTACAGAACTCTGTGGTCACTCTCAAAGCAGCCCGAGTTGGTACGGGTGGCAGTTTGTCCCTGGGCGGTATTTTGAGATTCGTGGAAATCCAGCCGGCAGACTGCCCCTGAGGAACAAGGCCCGACCTGCTACAGACAAAGGCTTCTGCCCGGAGAAACAAAACCCACCAGCCCATGTTTCTGGTCTCGGTTTTCAGAGATCCATGGGCACTCTCAAAGCAGCCCGAGTTGGCACAGGTGGCAGCTTGTCCCTGGGCGGCATCTTGATATTCATGGAAATCCAGCAGGCAGACGGCCCCGAAGGGCCGAGGGCCTACATGGTACAGAGAAAGGCTTCTGCCCGGGAAAACAGAACCCACCAGCCCACGTTCCTGGTCACAGTTTCCAGAGCTCCATGGGCACTCTCAAAGCAGCGCGAGTTGGCACAGGTGGCAGCTTGTCCGTGGGCGGCATCTTTATATTCGTGGAAATCCAGCAGGCAGCCGGCCCCGAAGGGGCGAGGGCCGACATGGTACAGAGAAAGGCTTCTGCCCAGGGAAACAAAACCCACCAGCCCACGTTCCTGGTCACAGTTTCCAGAATTCCATGGGCACTCTCAATGCAGCCCGAGTTGGCACAGGTGGCAGCTTGTCCCTGGGCCGCATATTTATATTAGTGGAAATCCAGCAGGCAGCCGGACCCGAAGGGCCGAGGGCCTACCTGGTCGTGCAATAGCTTCTGCCAAGGAGACAAAACCCACCAGCCCATGTTCCTGGTCTCAGTTTGCAGAGATCCATGGGCACTCTCAAAGCAGCCCGAGTTGACACAGGTGGCAGCTTGTCCCTGGGCCGCATCTTGATATTTTTGGAAATCCAGCAGGCAGACTGCCCCTGAGGAACAAGGCCCTATCTGGTACTGACAAAGGCTTATGCCCGGGAAAACAAAACCCACCAGCCCACGTTCCTGGTCTCAGTTTGCAGAGCTCCATGGGCACTCTCAAAGCAGCCCGAGTTGGTACAGGTGGCAGCTTGTCCCTGGGCCGCATATTTATATTAGTGGAAATCCAGCAGGCAGCCGGACCCGAAGGGCCGAAGGCCGACATGGTACAGAGAAAGACTTCTGACTGGGTAAACAAAACCCACCAGCCCACGTTCCTGGTCTCAGTTTGCAGAGCTCCATGGGCACTCTCAAAGCAGCGCGAGTTGGCACGGGTGGCAGCTTGTCCGTGGGCGGCATCTTGATATTCGTGGAAATCCAGCAGGCAGCCTGCCCCTGAGGAACATGGCCCTACCTGGTACTGACAAAGGCTTCTGCCCGGGGAAACAAAACCCACCAGCCCACGTTCCTGGTCTCAGTTTACAGAGATCCATGGGCACTCTCAAAGCAGCCCGAGTTGGCACAGGTGGCAGCTTGTCCCTGGGCCGCATCTTGATATTCGTGGAAATCCAGCAAGCAGCCTAACCATAAGGAAAAGGGGACAACCTAGTACTGACAAAGGCTTCTGCCCAGGGAAACAAAACTCACCAGCCCACGTTCCTGGTCTCAGTTTACAGAACTCTGTGGTCACTCTCAAAGCAGCCCGAGTTGGTACGGGTGGCAGTTTGTCCCTGGGCGGTATTTTGAGATTCGTGGAAATCCAGCCGGCAGACTGCCCCTGAGGAACAAGGCCCGACCTGCTACAGACAAAGGCTTCTGCCCGGAGAAACAAAACCCACCAGCCCATGTTTCTGGTCTCGGTTTTCAGAGATCCATGGGCACTCTCAAAGCAGCCCGAGTTGGCACAGGTGGCAGCTTGTCCCTGGGCGGCATCTTGATATTCATGGAAATCCAGCAGGCAGACGGCCCCGAAGGGCCGAGGGCCTACATGGTACAGAGAAAGGCTTCTGCCCGGGAAAACAGAACCCACCAGCCCACGTTCCTGGTCACAGTTTCCAGAGCTCCATGGGCACTCTCAAAGCAGCGCGAGTTGGCACAGGTGGCAGCTTGTCCGTGGGCGGCATCTTTATATTCGTGGAAATCCAGCAGGCAGCCGGCCCCGAAGGGGCGAGGGCCGACATGGTACAGAGAAAGGCTTCTGCCCAGGGAAACAAAACCCACCAGCCCACGTTCCTGGTCACAGTTTCCAGAACTCCATGGGCACTCTCAATGCAGCCCGAGTTGGCACAGGTGGCAGCTTGTCCCTGGGCCGCATATTTATATTAGTGGAAATCCAGCAGGCAGCCGGACCCGAAGGGCCGAGGGCCTACCTGGTCGTGCAATAGCTTCTGCCAAGGAGACAAAACCCACCAGCCCATGTTCCTGGTCTCAGTTTGCAGAGATCCATGGGCACTCTCAAAGCAGCCCGAGTTGACACAGGTGGCAGCTTGTCCCTGGGCCGCATCTTGATATTTTTGGAAATCCAGCAGGCAGACTGCCCCTGAGGAACAAGGCCCTATCTGGTACTGACAAAGGCTTATGCCCGGGAAAACAAAACCCACCAGCCCACGTTCCTGGTCTCAGTTTGCAGAGCTCCATGGGCACACTCAAAGCAGCCCGAGTTGGCACAGGTGGCAGCTTGTCCCTGGGCCGCATATTTATATTAGTGGAAATCCAGCAGGCAGCCGGACCCGAAGGGCCGAAGGCCGACATGGTACAGAGAAAGACTTCTGACTGGGTAAACAAAAGCCACCAGCCCACGTTCCTGGTCTCAGTTTGCAGAGCTCCATGGGCACTCTCAAGGCAGCCCGAGTTGGCACGGGTGGCAGCTTGTCCGTGGGCGGCATCTTGATATTCGTGGAAATCCAGGAGGCAGCCTGCCCCTGAGGAACATGGCCCTACCTGGTACTGACAAAGGCTTCTGCCCGGGGAAACAAAACCCACCAGCCCACGTTCCTGGTCTCAGTTTGCAGAGATCCATGGGCACTCTCAAAGCAGCCCGAGTTGGCACAGGTGGCAGCTTGTCCCTGGGCCGCATCTTGATATTCGTGGAAATCCAGCAAGCAGCCTAACCATAAGGAAAAGGGGACAACCTAGTACTGACAAAGGCTTCTGCCCAGGGAAACAAAACTCACCAGCCCACGTTCCTGGTCTCAGTTTACAGAACTCTGTGGTCACTCTCAAAGCAGCCCGAGTTGGTACGGGTGGCAGTTTGTCCCTGGGCGGTATTTTGAGATTCGTGGAAATCCAGCCGGCAGACTGCCCCTGAGGAACAAGGCCCGACCTGCTACAGACAAAGGCTTCTGCCCGGAGAAACAAAACCCACCAGCCCATGTTTCTGGTCTCGGTTTTCAGAGATCCATGGGCACTCTCAAAGCAGCGCGAGTTGGCACAGGTGGCAGCTTGTCCGTGGGCGGCATCTTTATATTCGTGGAAATCCAGCAGGCAGCCGGCCCCGAAGGGGCGAGGGCCGACATGGTACTGAGAAAGGCTTCTGCCCAGGGAAACAAAACCCACCAGCCCACGTTCCTGGTCACAGTTTCCAGAACTCCATGGGCACTCTCAAAGCAGCCCGAGTTGGCACAGGTGGCAGCTTGTCCCTGGGCCGCATATTTATATTAGTGGAAATCCAGCAGGCAGCCGGACCCGAAGGGCCGAGGGCCTACCTGGTCGTGCAATAGCTTCTGCCAAGGAGACAAAACCCACCAGCCCATGTTCCTGGTCTCAGTTTGCAGAGATCCATGGGCACTCTCAAAGCAGCCCGAGTTGGCACAGGTGGCAGCTTGTCCCTGGGCCGCATCTTGATATTTTTGGAAATCCAGCAGGCAGACTGCCCCTAAGTAGCAAGGCCCTATCTGGTACTGACAAAGGCTTATGCCTGGGAAAACAAAACCCACCAGCCCACGTTCCTGGTCTCAGTTTGCAGAGCTCCATGGGCACTCTCAAAGCAGCCCGAGTTGGTACAGGTGGCAGCTTGTCCGTGGGCCTCATCTTGATATTCGTGGAAATCCAGCAAGCAGCCTAACCATAAGGAAAAGGGGCCAACCTGGTACTGACAAAGGCTTCTGCCCAGGGAAACAAAACCCACCAGCCCACGTTCCTGGTCTCAGTTTACAGAACCGTATGCGCACTCTCAAAGCAGCCCGAGTCGGCACGGGTGGCAGCTTGTCCCTGGGCGGCATCTTCAGATTCGTGGAAATCCAGCAGGCAGACTGCCCCTGAGGAACAAGGCCCTACCTGGTACGGACAAAGGCTTGTGCCCGGGGAAACAAAACCCACCACCGCACGTTCCTGGTCTCAGTTTGCAGAGATCCATGGGCACTCTCAAAGCAGCCCGAGTTGGTACGGGTGGCAGCTTGTCCATGGGCGGCATCTTGATATTCATGTAAGTCCAGCATGCAGACGGATGCGAAGGGCCAAGGGCCTACCTGGTACTGACAAATGCTTCTGCCCAAGGAGACAAAACACACCAGCCCACGTTCCTGGTCTCAGTTTTCAGAGATCGATGGGCACTCTCAAAGCAGCCCGAGTTGGCACAGGTGGCAGCTTGTCCCTGGGCGGCATCTTCAGATTCGTGGAAATCCAGCTGGCAGACTGCCCCTAAGGAACAAGGCCCTACCTGGTACTGACAAATGCTTCTGCCTGGGAAGACAAAAACCACCAGCCCACGTTCCTGGTCTCATTTTTCAGAGATCCATGGGCACTCTCAAAGCAGCCCGAGTTGGCACAGGTGGCAGCTTATCTCTGGGCGGCATCTTGATATTCGTGGAAATCCAGCAAGCAGCCTAACGTTAAGGACAAGGGGCCATCCTAGTACTGACAAAGGCTTCTGCCCGGGGAAACAAAACCCACCACCCCACGTTCCTGGTCTCAGTTTGCAGAGATCCATGGGCACTCTCAAAGCAGCCCGAGTTGGTACGGGTGGCAGCTTGTCCCTGGGCGGCATCTTCATATTCGTGGAAATCCAGCAGGCAGCCTGCCCCTGAGGAACAAGGCCCTACCTGGTACTGACAAAGGCTTCTGCCCGGGAAAACAAAACCCACCAGCCCACGTTCCTGGTCTCAGTTTGTAGAGCTCCATGGGCACTCTCAAAGCAGCCCTAGTTGGCACAGGTGGCAGCTTGTCCCTGGGCGGCATCTTTATATTTGTGGAAATCCAGCAGGCAGACTGCCACAAATGGTCGAGCGCCGACATAGTACAGAGAAAGGCTTCTGCCTGGGAAAACAAAACCCACTACCCCACGTTCCTGGTCTCAGTTTCCAGAGCTCCATGGGCACTCTCAAAGCAGCCCGAGTTGGCACAGGTGGCAGCTTGTCCCTGGGCGGCATCTTGATATTCGTGGAAATCCAGCAGGCAGCCTGCCCCTGAGGAACAAGGCCCTACCTGGTACTGACAAAGGCTTATGCCCGGGAACACAAAAGCCACCAGCCCACGTTCCTGGTCTCAGTTTGCAGAGCTCCATGGGCACTCTCAAAGCAGCACGAGTTTGCACAGGTGGCAGCTTGTCCCTGGGCCGCATCTCGATATTCGTGGAAATCCAGCAGGCAGACGGACCCGAAGGGCCGAGGGCCTACCTGGTAGTGCAAATGCTTCTGCCCAAGGAGACAAAACCCACCAGCCCACGTTCCTAGGCTCAGTTTACAGAACTCTGTGGGCGCTCTCAAGGCAGCCTGAGTTAGCACAGGTGGAAGCTTGTCCCTGGGCGGCATCTTGATATTCGTGGAAATCCAGCAGGCAGCCTGCCCCTGAGGAACAAGGCCCTACCAGGTACGGACAAAGGCTTCTGCCCGGGGAAACAAAACCCACCAGCCCACGTTCCTGGTCTCAGTTTGCAGAGCTCCATGGGCACTCTCAAAGCAGCCCTAGTTGGCACGGGTGGCAGCTTGTCCCTGGGCGGCATCTTTATATTCGTGGAAACCCAGCAGACAGACGGCCACAAAAGGTCGAGCGCCGACATAGTACAGAGAAAGGCTTCTGCCTGGGAAGACAAAACCCACCAGCCCACGTTCCTGGTCTCAGTTTGCAGAGCTCCATGGGCACTCTCAAAGCAGCGCGAGTTGGCACAGGTGGCAGCTTGTCCCTGGGCGGCACCTTGATATTCGTGGAAATGCAGCGGACAACCGGCCGCGATGGGCCGAGGGCCTACCTGGTACAGCAAATGCTTCTGCCCGGGGAAACAAAACCCACCAGCCCACATTCCTGGTCTCAGTCTGCAGAGATCGATGGGCACTCTCAAAGCAGCCCGAGTTGGCACATGTGGCAGCTTGTCCCTGGGCGGCATCTTGATATTCGTGGAAATATAGCAAACAGACTAACCATAAGCAACAAGACCCTACCTGGTACTGACAAAGGCTTATGCCTGGGAAAACAAAACCCACCAGCCCACGTTCCTGGTCTCAGTTTGCAGAGCTCGATGGGCACTCTCAAAGCAGCGCGAGTTGGCACAGGTGGCAGCTTGTCCCTGGGCGGCATCTTGATATTCGTGGAATTCCAGCAAGCAGGCTAACCATAAGGAAAAGGGGCCAACCTGGTACTGACAAAGGCTTCTGCCCAGGGAAACAAAACCCACCAGCCCACGTTCCTGGTCTCAGTTTACAGAACCCTATGCGCACTCTCAAAGCAGCCCGAGTTGGCACAGGTGGCAGCTTGTCCCTGGGGGCATCTTGATATTCGTAGAAATTCAGCAAGCAGCCTAACCATAAGGAACAGGGGCCTACATAGTACTGACAAGTTTCTGCCAGGGAAACAAAACCTACCAGCCCACGTTCGTGGTCTCAGATTCCAGAACTCTGTGGGAACTCTCAAGGCAGCCCGAGTTGGCACGGGTGGCAGCGTGTCCATGGGCCGCACCTTGATATTCGTGGAAATCCGGCGGACAAGCGGCCGCGATAGGCCGAGGGCCTACCTGGTAGTGCAAATGCTTCTGACCGGGGAAACAAAACCCGCCACCCCACATTACTGGTCTCCGTTTGCAGAGCTATATCGGCACTCTCGAAGCAGCCCGAGTTGGCACAGGTGGCAGCTTGTCCCTGGGCGGCATCTTCAGATTCGTGGAAATCCAGCAGTCAGCCGATCAAAAAAGGCCAAGGGCCTACCTGGTACGGACAAAGGCTTCTGCCCGGGGAAACAAAACCCACCACCCCACGTTCCTGGTCTCAGTTTGCAGAGCGCCATGGGCACTCTCAAAGCTGCCTGAGTTGGCACGGGTGGCAGCTTGTCTCTGGGCGGCATCTACAGATGTTTGGAAATCCAGCCGGCAGCCCGCCCCTGAGGAACAAGGCCCGATCTGGTACAGACAAAGGCTTCTGCCCGGGGCGACAAAACCCACCACCCCACGTTCCTGGTCTCAGTCTGCAGAGACCCATGGGCACTCTCAAAGCAGCCCGAGTTGGCTAAGGTGGCAACTTGTCCTTGGGCGGCACATTGCTATTCGTGGAAATGCAGCGGACAACCGGCCGCGATGGGCCGAGGGCCTACCTGGTACAGCAAATGCTTCTGCCCGCGGAAACAAAACCCACCACCCCACATTCCTGGTCTCAGTCTGCAGAGATCGATGGGCACTCTCAAAGGAGCCCGAGTTGGCACAGGTGGCAGCTTGTCCCTGGGCCGCACCTTGATATTCGTGGAAATCCAGCGGACAACTGGCCGGGAGGGGCCGAGGCCCTACCTGGTACGGACAAAGGCTTCTGCCCAAGGAGACAAAACCCACCAGTTCACGTTCCTGGTCTCAGTTTGCCGAGCTCCATGGGCATTCTCAAAGCAGCCTGAGTTGGCACGGGTGGCAGCTTGTCCCTGGGCGGCATCTTCAGATTCGCGGAAATCCAGCAGGCAGCCGTCCACAAAAGGCCGAGGGCCTACCTGGTATTGACAATGGATTCTGCCCAAGGAGACAAAACCCACAAGCCCACGTTCCTGGTCTCAGTTTGCAGAGCTCTATGGGCACTCTCAAAGCAGCCCGAGTTGGCACAGGTGGCAGCTTGTCCCTGGGCAGCATCTTCAGATTCCTGGAAATCCAGCAGGCAGACGGCCACAAAAGGCCGAGGGCCTACGTGGTATTGTCAATGGCTTCGTCCAAGGGGAACAAAACCCACGAACCCACGTTCCTGGTCTCAGTTTGCAGAGCTCCATGGGCACTCTCAAAGCAGTCCGAGTTGGCACGGGTGGCAGCTTGTCCCTGGGTGGCAACTTGATATTCGTGGAAATCCAGCAGGCAGCCGGCCCCGAAGGGCCGAGGGCCTACCTGGTACTGACAAAGGCTTCTGCCCGGGGAAACAAAACCCACCAGCCCACGTTCCTGGTATCAGTTTGCAGTGCTCCATGGGCACTCTCAAAGCAGCGCGAGTTGGCACAGGTGGCAGCTTGTCCCTGGGGGCATCTTGATATACGTAGAAATTCAGCAAGCAGCCTAACCATAAGGAACAGGGGCCTACATAGTACTGACAAAAGTTTCTACCCAGGGAAACAAAACCCACGAACCCACGTTCCTGGTCTCAGTTTGCAGAGCTCTATGGGCACTCTCAAAGCAGCCCGAGTTGGCACGGGTGGCAGCTTGTCCATGGGCCGCACCTTGATATTCGTGGAAATCCAGCGGACAACTGGCCGGGAGGGGCCGAGGCCCTACCTGGTACGGACAAAGGCTTCTGCCCAAGGAGACAAAACCCACCAGTTCACGTTCCTGGTCTCAGTTTGCCGAGCTCCATGGGATTCTCAAAGCAGCCTGAGTTGGCACGGGTGGCAGCTTGTCCCTGGGCGGCATCTTCAGATTCGCGGAAATCCAGCAGGCAGCCGTCCACAAAAGGCCGAGGGCCTACCTGGTATTGACAATGGATTCTGCCCAAGGAGACAAAACCCACCAGCCCACGTTCCTGGTCTCAGTTTGCAGAGCTCTATGGGCACTCTCAAAGCAGCCCGAGTTGGCACAGGTGGCAGCTTGTCCCTGGGCAGCATCTTCAGATTCGTGGAAATCCAGCAGGCAGACGCCCACAAAAGGCCGAGGGCCTACGTGGTATTGACAATGGCTTCGTCCAAGGGGAACAAAACCCACGAACCCACGTTCCTGGTCTCAGTTTGCAGAGCTCCATGGGCACTCTCAAAGCAGTCCGAGTTGGCACGGGTGGCAGCTTGTCCCTGGGTGGCATCTTGATATTCGTGGAAATCCAGCAGGCAGACGGCCCCGAAGGGCCGAGGGCCTACCTGGTACTGACAAAGGCTTCTGCCCGGGGAAACAAAACCCACCAGCCCACGTTCCTGGTATCAGTTTGCAGTGCTCCATGGGCACTCTCAAAGGAGCCCGAGTTGGCACGGGTGGCAGCTTGTCCATGGGCCGCACCTTGATATTCGTGGAAATCCAGCGGACAAGCGCCCGCGATAGGCCGACGGCCTACCTGGTATTGCAAATGCTTCTGCCGGGGGAAAACAAAACCCGCCACCCCACATTACTGGTCTCCGTTTGCAGAGCTCCATGGGCACGATCAAAGCAGCCCAAGTTGGCACAGGTCACAGCTTGTCCCTGGTTGGCATCGTCAGATTCGTGGAAATCCAGCAGGCAGCCGGCCCCTGAGGAAAAAGGCCCTACCTTGTACTGACAAATGCTTCTGCCTTGAAAAACAAAACCCACCAGCCCACGTACCTGGTCTCAGCTGGCAGAGCTATATGGGCACTCTCAAAGCAGCCCGAGTTGGCACAGGTGGCAGCTTGTCCCTGGGCGGCATCTTCAGATTCGTGGAAATCCAGCAGTCAGCCGGTCAAAAAAGGCCAAGGGCCTACCTGGTACTGACAAAGGCTTCTCCCCGGGGAAACAAAACCCACCAGCCCACGTTCCTGGCCTCAGTTTGCAGAGCGCCATGGGCACTCTCAAAGCTGCCTGAGTTGGCACGGGTGGCAGCTTATCCCTGGGCGGCATCTTGATATTTTTGGAAATCCAGCCGGCAGCCCGCCCCTGAGGAACAAGGCCTGACCTGTTCCTGACAAAAGATTCTGCCCGGGAAAACAAAACCCAGCACCCCACGTTCCTGGTCTCAGTCTGCAGAGATCCATGGGCACTCTCAAAGCAGCCCGAGTTGGCTAAGGTGGCAACTTGTCCTTGGGCGGCACCTTGATATTCGTGGAAATGCAGCGGACAACCGGCCGCGATGGGCCGAGGGCCTACCTGGTACAGCAAATGCTTCTGCCCGCGGAAACAAAACCCACCACCCCACATTCCTGGTCTCAGTCTGCAGCGATCGATGGGCACTCTCAAAGGAGCCCGAGTTGGCACAGGTGGCAGCTTGTCCCTGGGCAGCATCTTGATATTCGTGGAAATATAGCAAGCAGACTAGCCATAAGTAAAAGGGGCCTACCTAGTACTGACAAAAGCTTCTGCCCAGGGAAACAAAACCCACCAACCCACATTCCTGGTTTCAGTTTACAGAACTCTGGGGGCACTCTCAAGGCACCCCGAGTTGGCACGGGTGGCAGCTTGTCCCTAGGCAGCATCTTGATATTCATGGAAATCCAGCAGGCAATCTGCCCCTGAGGAACAAGGCCCTACCTGGTACTGACAAAGGCTTCTGCCCGGGAAAACAGAACCCACCAGCCCACGTTCCTGGTCTCAGTTTGCAGAGCTCCATGGGCACTCTCAAAGCAGCGCGAGTTGATACAGGTGGCAGCTTGTCCCTGGGCGGCACCTTGATATTCGTGGAAATCCAGCGGAAAACCGGCCAGGATGGGCCGAGGGCCTACCTGGTACGGACAAAGGCTTCTGCCCATGGAGACAAAACCCACCAGTTCACGTTCCTGGTCTCAGTTTGCCGAGCTCCATGGGCATTCTCAAAGCAGCCTGAGTTGGCACGGGTGGCAGCTTGTCCCTGGGCGGCATCTTCAGATTCGCGGAAATCCAGCAGGCAGCCGTCCACAAAAGGCCGAGGGCCTACCTGGTATTGACAATGGATTCTGCCCAAGGAGACAAAACCCACCAGCCCACGTTCCTGGTCTCAGTTTCCAGAGCTCCATGGGCACTCTCAAAGCAGCCGTAGTTGGCTAAGGTGGCAGCTTGTCCCTGGGCGGCATCTTTATATTCGTGGAAATCCAGCAGGCAGACGGCCACAATAGGCTGAGGGCCTACCTGGTATTGACAATGGCTTCGTCCAAGGGGAACAAAACCCACGAACCCACGTTCCTGGTCTCAGTTTGCAGAGCTCCACGGGCACTCTCAAAGCAGTCCGAGTTGGCACGGGTGGCAGCTTGTCTCTGGGTGGCAACTTGATATTCGTGGAAATCCAGCAGGCAGCCGGCCCCGAGGGGCCGAGGGCCTACCTGGTACTGACAAAGGCTTCTTCCCGGGGAAACAAAACCCACCACCACACGTTCCTGGTATCAGTTTGCAGTGCTCCATGGGCACTCTCAAAGCAGCCCAAGTTGGCACAGGTGGCAGCTTGTCCCTGGGCGGCATCTTGATATTCGTGGAAACCCAGGAAGCAGCCGGTCCCGGAGGGTTGAGGGCCTAGCTGGTACTGACAAATGATTCTGTCTGGGAAAACAAAACCCACTACCCCACGTTCCTGGTCTCAGTTTGCAGAGCTCCATGGGCACTCTCAAAGCAGCCCGAGTTGGCACAGGTGGCAGTTTGTGCCTGCGCGGCATTTTCAGATACGTGGAAATCCAGCCGGCAGCCTGCCCCTGAGGAACAAGGCCCTACCTGGTATTGACAAAGGCTTCTTCCCTGGGAAACGAAACCACCAGCCCCCGTTCCTGGTCTCCGATTGCAGAGCTCCATGGGCACTCTCAAAGCAGCCCAAGTTGGCAGAGGTGGCAGCTTGTCCCTGGGCGGCACATTTATCTTCGTGGAAATCCAGCAGACAGCCGGCCGCGAAGGGCCATCGGCCTACCTGGTACTGCAAATGCTTCTGCCTGGTGAAACCAACCCGACCACCCCACGATCCTGGTCTCAGTTTGCAGAGCTCCATGGGCACTCTCAAAGCAGCCCGAGTTGGCACAGGTGGCAGCTTGTCCCTGGGCGGCATCTTCAGATTCGTGGAAATCCAGCAGGCAGCCTGCCCCTGAGGAACAAGGCCCTACCTGGTACTAACAAAGGCTTCTTCCCTGGGAAACGAAACCCACCACCCCCCGTTCCTGGTCTCAGTTTGCAGTGCTCCATGGGCACTCTCAAAGCAGCCCGAGTTGGCACGGGTGGCAGCTTGTCCCTGGGCGGCATCTTGATATTCGTGGAAACACAGCAAGCAGCCTAACCCGAAGGGCCAAGGGCCTACCTGGTATTGAAAATGCTTCTGCCCGGGGAAACAAAAGCCACAACCGCACGTTCCTGGTCTCAGTTTGCAGAGCTCCATGGGCATTCTTAAAGCAGCCCGAGTTGGCACAGGTGGCAGCTTGTCCCTGGGCGGCATCTTCAGATTCGTGGAAAGCCAGCTGGCAGCCGGCCCCGAAGGGCTGAGGGCCTACCTGGTAATGAAAAAGGCTTCTGCCCGGGAAAATAAAACCCACTACCCCACGTTCCTGGTCTCAGTTTGCAGAGCTCCATGGGCACTCTCAAAGAAGCCCGAGTTGGCAGAGGTGGCAGCTTGTCCCTGGGCGGCATCTTCAGAAATGTGGAAATCCAGCCGGCAGCCTGCCCCTGAGGAATAAGGCCCTACCTGGTACTGACAAACGCTTCTGCACGAGAAAATAAAACCCAGCACCCCACGTTCCTGGTCTCAGTTTGCAGAGCTCCATGGGCACTCTCAAAGCAGGCCGAGTTGGCACAGGTGGCAGCTTGTCCCTGGGCAAAATCTTCAAATTCGTGGAAAACCCGCCGGCAGCCTGCCCCTGAGGAATAAGGCCCTACCTAGCACTAACAAAGGCTTCTGCCCTGGGAAACGAAACCCACCGCCCCCCGTTCCTGGTCTCAGTTTGCAGAGCTCCATGGGCACTCTCAAAGCAGCGCGAGTTGGCACAGGTGGCAGCTTGTGCCTGCGCGGCATTTTCAGATACGTGGAAATCCAGCCGGCAGCCTGCCCCTGAGGAACAAGGCCCTACCTGGTATTGACAAAGGCTTCTTCCCTGGGAAACGAAACCACCAGCCCCCGTTCCTGGTCTCAGTTTGCAGAGCTCCATGGGCACTCTCAAAGCAGCCCAAGTTGGCAGAGGTGGCAGCTTGTCCCTGGGCGGCACCTTTATATCCGTGGAAATCCAGCAGGCAGCCGGCCGCGAAGGGCCATCGGCCTACCTGGTACTGCAAATGCTTCTGCCTGGTGAAACCAACCCGACCACCCCACGATTCTGGTCTCAGTTTGCAGAGCTCCATGGGCACTCTCAAAGCAGCCCGAGTTGGCACAGGTGGCAGCTTGTCCCTGGGCGGCATCTTGATATTCGTGGAAATCCAGCAGGCAGCCTGCCCCTGAGGGACAAGGCCCTACCTGGTACTAACAAAGGCTTCTTCCCTGGGAAACGAAACCCACCACCCCCCGTTCCTGGTCTCAGTTTGCAGTGCTCCATGGGCACTCTCAAAGCAGCCCGAGTTGGCACGGGTGGCAGCTTGTCCCTGGGCGGCATCTTGATATTCGTGGAAACCCAGCAAGCAGCCTACCCCGAAGGGCCAAGGGCCTACCTGGTACTGAAAATGCTTCTGCCCGGGGAAACAAAAGCCACAACCGCACGTTCCTGGTCTCAGTTTGCAGAGCTCCATGGGCATTCTTAAAGCAGCCCGAGTTGGCACAGGTGGCAGCTTGTCCCTGGGCGGCATCTTCAGATTCGTGGAAAGCCAGCTGGCAGCCGGCCCCGAAGGGCCGAGGGCCTGACTTGTAATGACAAAGGCTTCTGCCCCGGAAAATAAAACCCACAACCCCACGTACCTGGTCTCAGATTGCAGAGCTCCATGGGCACTCTCAAAGCAACCCGAGTTGGCACAGGTGGCAGCTTGTCCCTGGGCAGCATCTTCAGATTCGTGGAAATCCAGCAGGCAGCCTGCGCCTGAGGAACAAGGCCCTACCTGGTACTAACAAAGGCTTCTGCCCTGGGAAACGAAACCCACCAGCCTGCGTTCCTGGTCTCAGTTTGCAGTGCTCCATGGGCACTCTCCAAGCAGCCTGAATTGGCAGAGCAGGCAGCTTGTCCCTGGGCGGGATTTTCAGATTTGTGGAAATCCAGCCGGCAGCCTGCCCCTGAGGTACAAGGCCCTACCTGGTATTGACAAAGGCTTCTTCCCTTGGAAACGAAACCACCACCCCACGTTCCTGGTCTCAGTTTTCAGAGCTCCATGGGCACTCTCAAAGCAGCCCGAGTTGGCACAGGTGGCAGCTTGTCCCTGGGCGGCATTTTAATATTCGTGGAAATCCAGCAGGAAGACAGACGAGAAGGACCGAGGGCCTAGCTGGTACTGCAAATGCTTCTGCCCGGGAGAACAAAACCCACCAGCCCATGTTCCTGGTCTCAGTTTGCAGAGCTCCATAGGCACTCTCAAAGCAGCCCGAGTGTGCACAGGTGGCAGCTTGTCCCTGGGCAGCATCTTCAGAAATGTGGATATCCAGCCAGCAGCCTGCCCCTGAGGAACAAGGCCCTACCTGGTACTGACAAACGCTTCTGCACGAGAAAATAAAACCCACCACCCCACGTTCCTGGTCTCAGTTTTCAGAGCTCCATAGGCACTCTCAAAGCAGCCCGAGTTGGCACAGGTGGCAGCTTGTCCCTGGGCAGTACCTTGATATTCGTGGAAATCCAGCAGGCAGCCTGCGCCTGAGGAACAAGGCCCTACCTGGTAATAACAAAGGCTTCTGCCCTGGGAAACGAAACCCACCAGCCCACGTTCCTGGTCTCAGTTTGCAGTGCTCCATGGGCACTCTCAAAGAAGCCTGAGTTTGCAGAGGTTGTAGCTTGTCCCTGGGCAGCATTTTCAGATTTGTGGAAATCCAGCCGGCAGCCTGCCCCTGAGGTACAAGGCCCTACCTGGTAATGACAAAGGCTTCTTCCCTTGGAAACGAAACCACCACCCCACGTTCCTGGTCTCAGTTTTCAGAGCTCCATGGGCACTCTCAAAGCAGCCCGAGTTGCCACAGGTGGCAGCTTGTCCCTGGGCGGCATTTTGATATTCGTGGAAATCCAGCAGGCAGCCAGCCGCGAAGGGCCAACGGCCTACCTGTTATTGATAAAGGCTTCTGCCTGGTGAGACCAACCCCACCACCCCACGTTGCTGGTCTCAGTTTGCAGAACTCCATGGGCACTCTCAAAGCAGCCTAAAATGGCACAGGTAGCAGCTTGTTACTGGGCAGCATCTTGAGATTCGTGGAAATCCAGCAGGCAGCCTGCCCCTGAGGGACAAGGCCCTACCTGGTACTGACAAAGGCTTATGCACGAGAAAATAAAAGCCATAACCCCACCTTCGTGGTCTCAGTTTTCAGAGCTCCATGGGCACTCTCAAAGCAGCCAGAGTTGGCACAGGTGGCAGCTTGTCCCTGGGCAGTACCTTGATATTCGTGGAAATCCAGCAGGCAGACAGACCAGTAGGGCCGAGGGCCTACCTAGTACTGCAAATGGTTCTGCCTGGTGAAACAAAACCCACCAGCCCACGTTCCTGGTCTCAGTTTGCAGAGCTCCATGGGCACTCTCAAAGCAGCCCGAGTTGGCACAGGTGGCAGCTTGTCCCTGGGCGGCATCTTGATATTCGGGGAAATCCAGCAGGCAGCCTGCCCCTGAGGAACAATGCCCTACCGGGTACTGACAAAGGCTTCTTCCTGGGGAAAAAATACCCACCACCCCCCGTTCGTGGTCTCAGTTTGCAGTGCTCCATGGGCACTGTCAAAGTAGCCCGAGTTGGCACGGGTGGCAGCTTGTCCATGGGCTGCACCTTGATATTCGTGGAAATCCAGCAGGCTGCCAGCCCCAAAGGGCCGAGGGACTACCTGGTAATGACAAAGGCTTCTGCCCGGGTAAACAAAACCCACCAGCCCACGTTCCTGGTCTCAGTTTGCAGAGCTCCATGGGCACTCTCAAAGCAGCCCGAGTTGGCACAGGTGGCAGCTTGTCCTTGGGCAGCATTTTGATATCCGCGGAAATCCAGCAGGCAGCCGGCCGCGCAGGTCCAACGGCCTACCTGGTACTGCAAATGCTTCTGCCTGGTGAAACAAACCCCAGCAGCCCACGTTCCTGGTCTCAGTTTGCAGAGCCCCATAGGCACTCTCAAAGCAGCCAAAGTTGGCACAGGTGGCAGCTTGTCCCTGGGCGGCATCTTCAGAAATGTGGAAATCCAGCCGGCAGCCTGCCCCTGAGGAACAAGGCCCTACCTGGTACTGACAAAGGCTTCTGCACGAGAAAATAAAAGCCATAACCCCACCTTCGTGGTCTCAGTTTCCAGAGCTCCATGGGCACTCTCAAAGCAGCCCGAGTTGGCACAGGTGGCAGCTTGCCCCTGGGCAGTACCTTGATATTCGTGGAAATCCAGCAGGCAGACAGACCAGAAGGGCCGACGGCCTACCTGGTACTGCAAATGCTTCTGCCCGGGAAAACAAAACCCACCAGCCCACGTTCCTGGTCTCCGATTGCAGAGCTCCATGGGCACTCTCAAAGCAGCCCGAGTTGGCACAGGTGGCAGCTTGTCCCTGGGCGGAACCTTGATATTCGTGGAAATCCAGCCGGCAGCCTGCCCCTGAGGAACAAGGCCTTACTTGGTACAGACAAAGGCTTCTGCACGAGAAAATAAAAGCCATAACCCCACGTTCCTGGTCTCAATTTTCCGAGCTCCATGGGCACTCTCAAAGCAGCCCAAGTTGGCACAGGTGGCAGCTTGTCCCTGGGCAGTACCGTGATATTCGTGGAAATCCAGCAGGCAGACAGACCCGAAGGGCCGAGGGCCTACCTGGTAATGCAAATGCTTCTACCCGGGAAAACAAAACCTACCAGCACACGTTCCTTGTCTCAGTTTGCAGAGCTCCATGGGCACTCTCAAAGCAGCCCGAGTTGGCACAGGTGGCAGCTTGTCCCTGGGCGGCATCTTGATATTCGTGGAATTCCAGCCGGCAGCCGGCCCAGAGTGGCCGAGGGCCTACCTGGTAATGACAAAGGCTTCTGTCTGGGAAAACAAAACCCACTACCCCACGTTCCTGGTCTCAGTTTGCAGAGCTCCATGGGCACTCTCAAAGCAGCCCGAATTGGCACAGGTGGCAGCTTGTCCCTAGGCAGCATATTGATAATCGTGGAAATCCAGCCGGCAGCCTGCCCCTGAGGAACAAGGCCCTACCTGGTATTGACAAAGGCTTCTGCCCGGGAAAACAAAACCCACAACCCCACGTTCCTTGTCTCAGTTTGCAGAGCTCCATGGGCACTCTCAAAGGAGCGCGAGTTGGCACAGGTGGCAGCTTGTCCCTGGGCGGCATCTTGATATTCGTGGAAATCCAGCAAGCAGCCTACCCCCAAGGGCCGAGGGCCTACCTGGTACTGACAGAGGCTTCTGCCTGGTGAAACAAAACCCACCAGCCCACGTTCCTGGTCTGAAATTGCAGAGCTACATGGGCAATCTCAAGGCAGCCGGAGTTGGCACAGGTGGCTGCTTGTCCCTGGGCGGCATCTTGATATTCGTGAAAATCCAGCGAGCAGCCGGCCAGAAAGGGCCGAGGCCCTACCTAGTACTGACAAAGGCTTCTGCCCAGGGAACCAAATTTCGTCAACCCACGTTCCTGGTCTCAGTTTGCAGAGCTCCATGGGCACTCTCAAAGCAGCGCGAGTTGGCACAGGTGGCAGCTTGTCCCTGGGCAGTTCCTTGATATTCGTGGAAATCCAGCTGGCAGCATGCGCCTGAGGAACAAGGCCCTAGCTGGTACTGACAAAGGCTTCTGCCCTGGGAAACGAAACCCACCAGCCCACGTTCCTGGTCTCAGTTTGCAGAGCTCCATGGGCACTCTCAAAGCAGCCCGAGTTGGCACAGGTGGCAGCTTGTCCCTGGGCGGCATCTTGATATTCGTGGAAATCCAGCAGGCAGCCGGCCCCGAAGGGTCGAGGGCCTACCTGGTACTACAAATGCATCTTCCCGGGAAAACAAATCCTACCAGCCCACGTTCCTGATCTCAGATTGCAGAGCTCCGTGGGCACTCTCAAAGCAGCCCGAGTTGGCAGAGGTGGCAGCTTGTCCCTGGGCGGCATCTTGATATTCGTGGAAATCCAGCAGGAAGACAGACGAGAAGGGCCGAGGGCCTATCTGGTACTGCAAATGCTTCTGCCCGGGAGAACAAAACCCACCAGCCCATGTTCCTGGTCTCAGTTTGCAGAGCTCCGTGGGCACTCTCAAAGCAGCCCGAGTGTGCACAGGTGGCAGCTTGTCCCTGGGCGGCATCTTCAGAAATGTGGATATCCAGCCAGCAGCCTGCCCCTGAGGAACAAGGCCCTACCTGGTACCTGCAAACGCTTCTGCACGAGAAAATAAAACCCATAAACCCACGTTCCTGGTCTCAGTTTTCAGAGCTCCATAGGCACTCTCAAAGCAGCCCGAGTTGGCACAGGTGGCAGCTTGTCCCTGGGCAGTACCTTGATATTCGTGGAAATCCAGCAGGCAGCCTGCGCCTGAGGAACAAGGCCCTACCTGGTACTAACAAAGGCTTCTGCCCTGGGAAATGAAACCCACCAGCCCACGTTCCTGGTCTCAGTTTGCAGTGCTCCATGGGCACTCTCAAAGCAGCCTGAATTGGCAGAGCAGTCAGCTTGTCCCTGGGCGGGATTTTCAGATTTGTGGAAATCCAGCCGGCAGCCTGCCCCTGAGGTACAAGGCCCTACCTGGTATTGACAAAGGCTTCTTCCCTTGGAAACGAAACCACCACCCCACGTTCCTGGTCTCAGTTTTCAGAGCTCCATGGGCACTCTCAAAGCAGGCCGAGTTGGCACAGGTGGCAGCTTGTCCCTGGGCGGCATTTTAATATTCGTGGAAATCCAGCAGGAAGACAGACGAGAAGGACCGAGGGCCTAGCTGGTACTGCAAATGCTTCTGCCCGGGAGAACAAAACCCACCAGCCCATGTTCCTGGTCTCATTTTGCAGAGCTCCGTGGGCACTCTCAAAGCAGCCCGAGTTGGCACAGGTGGCAGCTTGTCCCTGGGCGGCATCTTCAGAAATGTGGATATCCAGCCAGCAGCCTGCCCCTGAGGAACAAGGCCCTACCTGGTACTGACAAACGCTTCTGCACGAGAAAATAAAACCCACAAACCCACGTTCCTGGTCTCAGTTTTCAGAGCTCCATAGGCACTCTCAAAGCAGCCCGAGTTGGCACAGGTGGCAGCTTGTCCCTGGGCAGTACCTTGATATTCGTGGAAATCCAGCAGGCAGACTGCGCCTGAGGAACAAGGCCCTACCTGGTAATAACAAAGGCTTCTGCCCTGGGAAACGAAACCCACCAGCCCACGTTCCTGGTCTCAGTTTGCAGTGCTCCATGAGCACTCTCAAAGAAGCCTGAGTTGGCAGAGGTTGTAGCTTGTCCCTGGGCGGCATTTTCAGATTTGTGGAAATCCAGCCGGCAGCCTGCCCCTGAGGTACAAGGCCCTACCTGGTATTGACAAAGGCTTCTT
This sequence comes from Motacilla alba alba, assembly GCF_015832195.1. Classification (NCBI taxonomy): domain Eukaryota; kingdom Metazoa; phylum Chordata; class Aves; order Passeriformes; family Motacillidae; genus Motacilla; species Motacilla alba. Next base: position 22,797,021 of record NC_052016.1, on the reverse strand, counting down.
CCCTTGGAAACGAAACCACCACCCCACGTTCCTGGTCTCAGTTTTCAGAGCTCCATGGGCACTCTCAAAGCAGCCCGAGTTGCCACAGGTGGCAGCTTGTCCCTGGGCGGCATTTTGATATTCGTGGAAATCCAGCCGGCAGCCAGCCGCGAAGGGCCAACGGCCTACCTGGTACTGACAAAGGCTTCTGCCTGGTGAGACCAACCCCACCACCCCACGTTCCTGGTCTCAGTTTGCAGAACTCCATGGGCACTCTCAAAGCAGCCTAAAATGGCACAGGTAGCAGCTTGTCCCTGGGCAGCATCTTGAGATTCTGGGAAATCCAGCAGGCAGCCTGCCCCTGAGGGACAAGGCCCTACCTGGTACTGAAAAAGGCTTATGCACGAGAAAATAAAAGCCATAACCCCACCTTCGTGGTCTCAGTTTTCAGAGCTCCATGGGCACTCTCAAAGCAGCCAGAGTTGGCACAGGTGGCAGCTTGTCCCTGGGCAGTACCTTGATATTCGTGGAAATCCAGCAGGCAGACAGACCAGTAGGGCCAAGGGCCTACCTAGTATTGCAAATGGTTCTGCCTGGTGAAACAAAACCCACCAGCCCATGTTCCTGGTCTCAGTTTGCAGAGCTCCATGGGCACACTCAAAGCAGCCCGAGTTGGCACAGGTGGCAGCTTGTCCCTGGGCGGCATCTTGATATTCGGGGAAATCCAGCAGGCAGCCTGCCCCTGAGGAACAATGCCCTACCGGGTACTGACAAAGGCTTCTTCCTGGGGAAAAAATACCCACCACCCCCCGTTCGTGGTCTCAGTTTGCAGAGCTCCATGGGCACTGTCAAAGTAGCCCGAGTTGGCACGGGTGGCAGCTTGTCCCTGGGCGGCATCTTGATATTCGTGGAAATCCAGCAGGCTGCCAGCCCCAAAGGGCCGAGGGACTACCTGGTAATGACAAAGGCTTCTGCCCGGGTAAACAAAACCCACCAGCCCACGTTCCTGGTCTCAGTTTGCAGAGCTCCATGGGCACTCTCAAAGCAGCCCGAGTTGGCACAGGTGGCAGCTTGTCCCTGGGCAGTACCTTGATATTCGTGGAAATCCAGCAGGCAGCCTGCGCCTGAGGAACAAGGCCCTACCTGGTACTAACAAAGGCTTCTGCCCTGGGAAACGAAACCCACCAGCCCGCGTTCCTGGTCTCAGTTTGCAGTGCTCCATGGGCACTCTCCAAGCAGCCTGAATTGGCCGAGCAGGCAGCTTGTCTCTGGGCGGCATTTTCAGATTTGTGGAAATCCAGCCGGCAGCCTGCCCCTGAGGTACAAGGCCCTACCTGGTATTGACAAAGGCTTCTTCCCTTGGAAACGAAACCACCACCCCACGTTCCTGGTCTCAGTTTTCAGAGCTCCATGGGCACTCTCAAAGCAGCCCGAGTTGGCACAGGTGGCAGCTTGTCCCTGGGCGGCATTTTGATATTCGTGGAAATCCAGCAGGAAGACAGACGAGAAGGACCGAGGGCCTAGCTGGTACTGCAAATGCTTCTGCCCGGGAGAACAAAACCCACCAGCCCATGTTCCTGGTCTCAGTTTGCAGAGCTCCGTGGGCACTCTCAAAGCAGCCCGAGTGTGCACAGGTGGCAGCTTGTCCCTGGGCGGCATCTTCAGAAATGTGGATATCCAGCCAGCAGCCTGCCCCTGAGGAACAAGGCCCTACCTGGTACTGACAAACGCTTCTGCACGAGAAAATAAAACCCACCACCCCACGTTCCTGGTCTCAGTTTTCAGAGCTCCATAGGCACTCTCAAAGCAGCCCGAGTTGGCACAGGTGGCAGCTTGTCCCTGGGCAGTACCTTGATATTCGTGGAAATCCAGCAGGCAGCCTGCGCCTGAGGAACAAGGCCCTACCTGGTAATAACAAAGGCTTCTGCCCTGGGAAATGAAACCCACCAGCCCACGTTCCTGGTCTCAGTTTGCAGTGCTCCATGGGCACTCTCAAAGAAGCCTGAGTTGGCAGAGGTTGTAGCTTGTCCCTGGGCGGCATTTTCAGATTTGTGGAAATCCAGCCGGCAGCCTGCCCCTGAGGTACAAGGCCCTACCTGGTAATGACAAAGGCTTCTTCCCTTGGAAACGAAACCACCACCCCACGTTCCTGGTCTCAGTTTTCAGAGCTCCATGGGCACTCTCAAAGCAGCCCGAGTTGCCACAGGTGGCAGCTTGTCCCTGGGCGGCATTTTGATATTCGTGGAAATCCAGCAGGCAGCCAGCCGTGAAGGGCCAACGGCCTACCTGTTATTGATAAAGGCTTCTGCCTGGTGAGACCAACCCCACCACCCCACGTTCCTGGTCTCAGTTTGCAGAACTCCATGGGCACTCTCAAAGCAGCCTAAAATGGCACAGGTAGCAGCTTGTTACTGGGCAGCATCTTGAGATTCGTGGAAATCCAGCAGGCAGCCTGCCCCTGAGGGACAAGGCCCTACCTGGTACTGACAAAGGCTTATGCACGAGAAAATAAAAGCCATAACCCCACCTTCGTGGTCTCAGTTTTCAGAGCTCCATGGGCACTCTCAAAGCAGCCAGAGTTGGCACAGGTGGCAGCTTGCCCCTGGGCAGTACCTTGATATTCGTGGAAATCCAGCAGGCAGACAGACCAGTAGGGCCGAGGGCCTACCTAGTACTGCAAATGGTTCTGCCTGGTGAAACAAAACCCACCAGCCCACGTTCCTGGTCTCAGTTTGCAGAGCTCCATGGGCACTCTCAAAGCAGCCCGAGTTGGCACAGGTGGCAGCTTGTCCCTGGGCGGCATCTTGATATTCGGGGAAATCCAGCAGGCAGCCTGCCCCTGAGGAACAATGCCCTACCGGGTACTGACAAAGGCTTCTTCCTGGGGAAAAAATACCCACCACCCCCCGTTCGTGGTCTCAGTTTGCAGTGCTCCATGGGCACTGTCAAAGTAGCCCGAGTTGGCACGGGTGGCAGCTTGTCCCTGGGCGGCATCTTGATATTCGTGGAAATCCAGCAGGCTGCCAGCCCCAAAGGGCCGAGGGACTACCTGGTAATGACAAAGGCTTCTGCCCGGGTAAACAAAACCCACCAGCCCACGTTCCTGGTCTCAGTTTGCAGAGCTCCATGGGCACTCTCAAAGCAGCCCGAGTTGGCACAGGTGGCAGCTTGTCCTTGGGCAGCATTTTGATATCCGCGGAAATCCAGCAGGCAGCCGGCCGCGCAGGTCCAACGGCCTACCTGGTACTGCAAATGCTTCTGCCTGGTGAAACAAACCCCAGCAGCCCACGTTCCTGGTCTCAGTTTGCAGAGCCCCATAGGCACTCTCAAAGCAGCCAAAGTTGGCACAGGTGGCAGCTTGTCCCTGGGCGGCATCTTCAGAAATGTGGAAATCCAGCCGGCAGCCTGCCCCTGAGGAACAAGGCCCTACCTGGTACTGACAAAGGCTTCTGCACGAGAAAATAAAAGCCATAACCCCACCTTCGTGGTCTCAGTTTCCAGAGCTCCATGGGCACTCTCAAAGCAGCCCGAGTTGGCACAGGTGGCAGCTTGCCCCTGGGCAGTACCTTTATATTCGTGGAAATCCAGCAGGCAGACAGACCAGAAGGGCCGAGGGCCTACCTGGTACTGCAAATGCTTCTGCCCGGGAAAACAAAACCCACCAGCCCACGTTCCTGGTCTCCGATTGCAGAGCTCCATGGGCACTCTCAAAGCAGCCCGAGTTGGCACAGGTGGCAGCTTGTCCCTGGGCGGAACCTTGATATTCGTGGAAATCCAGCCGGCAGCCTGCCCCTGAGGAACAAGGCCTTACTTGGTACAGACAAAGGCTTCTGCACGAGAAAATAAAAGCCATAACCCCACGTTCCTGGTCTCAAATTTCCGAGCTCCATGGGCACTCTCAAAGCAGCCCAAGTTGGCACAGGTGGCAGCTTGTCCCTGGGCAGTACCGTGATATTCGTGGAAATCCAGGAGGCAGACAGACCCGAAGGGCCGAGGGCCTACCTGGTAATGCAAATGCTTCTACCCGGGAAAACAAAACCTACCAGCACACGTTCCTTGTCTCAGTTTGCAGAGCTCCATGGGCACTCTCAAAGCAGCCCGAGTTGGCACAGGTGGCAGCTTGTCCCTGGGCGGCATCTTGATATTCGTGGAATTCCAGCCGGCAGCCGGCCCAGAGTGGCCGAGGGCCTACCTGGTAATGACAAAGGCTTCTCCCCAGGGAACCAAATTTCGTCAACCCACGTTCCTGGTCTCAGATTGCAGAGCCCCATGGGCACTCTCAAAGAAGCCCGAGTTGGCACGGGTGGCAGCTTGTCCCTGGGCGGAATCTTGATATTCGTGGAAACCCAGGAAGCAGCCGGTCCCGGAGGTCTGAGGGCCTACCTGGTACTGGCAAAGCCTTCTGTCTGGGAAAACAAAACCCACTACCCCACGTTCCTGGTCTCAGTTTGCAGAGCTCCATGGGCACTCTCAAAGCAGCCCGAATAGGCACAGGTGGCAGCTTGTCCCTAGGCAGCATATTGATAATCGTGGAAATCCAGCAGGCAGCCTGCCCCTGAGGAACAAGGCCCTACCTGGTATTGACAAAGGCTTCTGCCCGGGAAAACAAAACCCACAACCCCACGTTCCTTGTCTCAGTTTGCAGAGCTCCATGGGCACTCTCAAAGCAGCGCGAGTTGGCACAGGTGGCAGCTTGTCCCTGGGCGGCATCTTGATATTCGTGGAAATCCAGCAAGCAGCCTACCCACAAGGGCCGAGGGCCTACCTGGTACTGACAGAGGCTTCTGCCTGGTGAAACAAAACCCACCAGCCCACGTTCCTGGTCTGAAATTGCAGAGCTACATGGGCAATCTCAAGGCAGCCGGAGTTGGCACAGGTGGCTGCTTGTCCCTGGGCGGCATCTTGATATTCGTGAAAATCCAGCGAGCAGCCGGCCAGAAAGGGCCGAGGCCCTACCTAGTACTGACAAAGGCTTCTGCCCAGGGAACCAAATTTCGTCAACCCACGTTCCTGGTCTCAGTTTGCAGAGCTCCATGGGCACTCTCAAAGCAGCGCGAGTTGGCACAGGTGGCAGCTTGTCCCTGGGCAGTTCCTTGATATTCGTGGAAATCCAGCTGGCAGCATGCGCCTGAGGAACAAGGCCCTAGCTGGTACTGACAAAGGCTTCTGCCCTGGGAAACGAAACCCACCAGCCCACGTTCCTGGTCTCAGTTTGCAGAGCTCCATGGGCACTCTCAAAGCAGCCCGAGTTGGCACAGGTGGCAGCTTGTCCCTGGGCGGCATCTTGATATTCGTGGAAATCCAGCCGGCAGCCGGCCCCGAAGGGTCGAGGGCCTACCTGGTACTACAAATGCATCTTCCCGGGAAAACAAAACCCACCAGCCCATGTTCCTGGTCTCAGTTTGCAGAGCTCCGTGGGCACTCTCAAAGCAGCCCGAGTGTGCACAGGTGGCAGCTTGTCCCTGGGCGGCATCTTCAGAAATGTGGATATCCAGCCAGCAGCCTGCCCCTGAGGAACAAGGCCCTACCTGGTACCTGCAAACGCTTCTACACGAGAAAATAAAACCCATAAACCCACGTTCCTGGTCTCAGTTTTCAGAGCTCCATAGGCACTCTCAAAGCAGCCCGAGTTGGCACAGGTGGCAGCTTGTCCCTGGGCAGTACCTTGATATTCGTGGAAATCCAGCAGGCAGCCTGCGCCTGAGGAACAAGGCCCTACATGGTACTAACAAAGGCTTCTGCCCTGGGAAATGAAACCCACCAGCCCACGTTCCTGGTCTCAGTTTGCAGTGCTCCATGGGCACTCTCAAATCAGCCTGAATTGGCAGAGCAGGCAGCTTGTCCCTAGGCGGGATTTTCAGATTTCTGGAAATCCAGCCGGCAGCCTGCCCCTGAGGTACAAGGCCCTACCTGGTATTGACAAAGGCTTCTTCCCTTGGAAACGAAACCACCACCCCACGTTCCTGGTCTCAGTTTTCAGAGCTCCATGGGCACTCTCAAAGCAGCCCGAGTTGCCACAGGTGGCAGCTTGTCCCTGGGCGGCATTTTGATATTCGTGGAAATCCAGCAGGAAGACAGACGAGAAGGGCCCAGGGCCTAGCTGGTACTGCAAATGCTTCTGCCCGGGAGAACAAAACCCACCAGCCCATGTTCCTGGTCTCAGTTTGCAGAGCTCCGTGGGCACTCTCAAAGCAGCCCGAGTTGGCACAGGTGGCAGCTTGTCCCTGGGCGGCATCTTCAGAAATGTGGATATCCAGCCAGCAGCCTTCCCCTGAGGAACAAGGCCCTAACTGGTACTGACAAACGCTTCTGCACGAGAAAATAAAACCCACAAACCCACGTTCCTGGTCTCAGTTTTCAGAGCTCCATAGGCACTCTCAAAGCAGCCCGAGTTGGCACAGGTGGCAGCTTGTCCCTGGGCAGTACCTTGATATTCGTGGAAATCCAGCAGGCAGCCTGCGCCTGAGGAACAAGGCCCTACCTGGTAATAACAAAGGCTTCTGCCCTGGGAAACGAAACCCACCAGCCCACGTTCCTGGTCTCAGTTTGCAGTGCTCCATGGGCACTCTCAAAGCAGCCCGAGTTGGCACAGGTGGCAGCTTGTCCCTGGGCAGTACCGTGATATTCGTGGAAATCCAGCAGGCAGACAGACCCGAAGGGCCGAGGGCCTACCTGGTAATGCAAATGCTTCTACCCGGGAAAACAAAACCTACCAGCACACGTTCCTGGTCTCAGTTTCCAGAGCTCCATGGGCACTCTCAAAGCAGCCCGAGTTGGCACAGGTGGCAGCTTGTCCCTGCGCGGCATCTTGATATTCGTGGAATTCCAGCCGACAGCCGGCCCAGAGTGGCCGAGGGCCTACCTGGTAATGACAAAGGCTTCTCCCCAGGGAACCAAATTTCGTCAACCCACGTTCCTGGTCTCAGATTGCAGAGCCCCATGGGCACTCTCAAAGAAGCCCGAGTTGGCACGGGTGGCAGCTTGTCCCTGGGCGGAATCTTGATATTCGTGGAAACCCAGGAAGCAGCCGGTCCCGGAGGTCTGAGGGCCTAACTGGTACTGACAAATGCTTCTGCCTGGGAAAACAAAACCCAATACCCCCCGTTCCTGGTCTCAGTTTGCAGAGCTCCATGGGCACTCTCAACGCAGCCGGAGTTGGCACAGGTGGCAGCTTGTCCCTGGGCGGCATCTTGATATTCGTGGAAACCCAGCAAGCAGCCTACCCACAAGGGCCGAGGGGCTACCTAGTACTGACAGAGGCTTCTGCCTGCTGAAACAAAACCCACCAGCCCACGTTCCTGGTCTCAGTTTGCAGAGCTCCGTGGGCACTCTCAAAGCAGCCCGAGTTGGCACAGGTGGCAGCTTGTCCCTGGGCGGCATTTTAATATTCGTGGAAATCCAGCAGGAAGACAGACGAGAAGGACCGAGGGCCTAGCTGGTACTGCAAATGCTTCTGCCCGGGAGAACAAAACCCACCAGCCCATGTTCCTGGTCTCATTTTGCAGAGCTCCGTGGGCACTCTCAAAGCAGCCCGAGTTGGCACAGGTGGCAGCTTGTCCCTGGGCGGCATCTTCAGAAATGTGGATATCCAGCCAGCAGCCTGCCCCTGAGGAACAAGGCCCTACCTGGTACTGACAAACGCTTCTGCACGAGAAAATAAAACCCACAAACCCACGTTCCTGGTCTCAGTTTTCAGAGCTCCATAGGCACTCTCAAAGCAGCCCGAGTTGGCACAGGTGGCAGCTTGTCCCTGGGCAGTACCTTGATATTCGTGGAAATCCAGCAGGCAGACTGCGCCTGAGGAACAAGGCCCTACCTGGTAATAACAAAGGCTTCTGCCCTGGGAAACGAAACCCACCAGCCCACGTTCCTGGTCTCAGTTTGCAGTGCTCCATGAGCACTCTCAAAGAAGCCTGAGTTGGCAGAGGTTGTAGCTTGTCCCTGGGCGGCATTTTCAGATTTGTGGAAATCCAGCCGGCAGCCTGCCCCTGAGGTACAAGGCCCTACCTGGTATTGACAAAGGCTTCTTCCCTTGGAAACGAAACCACCACCCCACGTTCCTGGTCTCAGTTTTCAGAGCTCCATGGGCACTCTCAAAGCAGCCCGAGTTGCCACAGGTGGCAGCTTGTCCCTGGGCGGCATTTTGATATTCGTGGAAATCCAGCCGGCAGCCAGCCGCGAAGGGCCAACGGCCTACCTGGTACTGACAAAGGCTTCTGCCTGGTGAGACCAACCCCACCACCCCACGTTCCTGGTCTCAGTTTGCAGAACTCCATGGGCACTCTCAAAGCAGCCTAAAATGGCACAGGTAGCAGCTTGTTACTGGGCAGCATCTTGAGATTCTGGGAAATCCAGCAGGCAGCCTGCCCCTGAGGGACAAGGCCCTACCTGGTACTGACAAAGGCTTATGCACGAGAAAATAAAAGCCATAACCCCACCTTCGTGGTCTCAGTTTTCAGAGCTCCATGGGCACTCTCAAAGCAGCCAGAGTTGGCACAGGTGGCAGCTTGCCCCTGGGCAGTACCTTGATATTCGTGGAAATCCAGCAGGCAGACAGACCAGTAGGGCCGAGGGCCTACCTAGTACTGCAAATGGTTCTGCCTGGTGAAACAAAACCCACCAGCCCACGTTCCTGGTCTCAGTTTGCAGAGCTCCATGGGCACTCTCAAAGCAGCCCGAGTTGGCACAGGTGGCAGCTTGTCCCTGGGCGGCATCTTGATATTCGGGGAAATCCAGCAGGCAGCCTGCCCCTGAGGAACAATGCCCTACCGGGTACTGACAAAGGCTTCTTCCTGGGGAAAAAATACCCACCACCCCCCGTTCGTGGTCTCAGTTTGCAGTGCTCCATGGGCACTGTCAAAGTAGCCCGAGTTGGCACGGGTGGCAGCTTGTCCCTGGGCGGCATCTTGATATTCGTGGAAATCCAGCAGGCTGCCAGCCCCAAAGGGCCGAGGGACTACCTGGTAATGACAAAGGCTTCTGCCCGGGTAAACAAAACCCACCAGCCCACGTTCCTGGTCTCAGTTTGCAGAGCTCCATGGGCACTCTCAAAGCAGCCCGAGTTGGCACAGGTGGCAGCTTGTCCTTGGGCAGCATTTTGATATCCGCGGAAATCCAGCAGGCAGCCGGCCGCGCAGGTCCAACGGCCTACCTGGTACTGCAAATGCTTCTGCCTGGTGAAACAAACCCCAGCAGCCCACGTTCCTGGTCTCAGTTTGCAGAGCCCCATAGGCACTCTCAAAGCAGCCAAAGTTGGCACAGGTGGCAGCTTGTCCCTGGGCGGCATCTTCAGAAATGTGGAAATCCAGCCGGCAGCCTGCCCCTGAGGAACAAGGCCCTACCTGGTACTGACAAAGGCTTCTGCACGAGAAAATAAAAGCCATAACCCCACCTTCGTGGTCTCAGTTTCCAGAGCTCCATGGGCACTCTCAAAGCAGCCCGAGTTGGCACAGGTGGCAGCTTGCCCCTGGGCAGTACCTTTATATTCGTGGAAATCCAGCAGGCAGACAGACCAGAAGGGCCGAGGGCCTACCTGGTACTGCAAATGCTTCTGCCCGGGAAAACAAAACCCACCAGCCCACGTTCCTGGTCTCCGATTGCAGAGCTCCATGGGCACTCTCAAAGCAGCCCGAGTTGGCACAGGTGGCAGCTTGTCCCTGGGCGGAACCTTGATATTCGTGGAAATCCAGCCGGCAGCCTGCCCCTGAGGAACAAGGCCTTACTTGGTACAGACAAAGGCTTCTGCACGAGAAAATAAAAGCCATAACCCCACGTTCCTGGTCTCAAATTTCCGAGCTCCATGGGCACTCTCAAAGCAGCCCAAGTTGGCACAGGTGGCAGCTTGTCCCTGGGCAGTACCGTGATATTCGTGGAAATCCAGCAGGCAGACAGACCCGAAGGGCCGAGGGCCTACCTGGTAATGCAAATGCTTCTACCCGGGAAAACAAAACCTACCAGCACACGTTCCTTGTCTCAGTTTGCAGAGCTCCATGGGCACTCTCAAAGCAGCCCGAGTTGGCACAGGTGGCAGCTTGTCCCTGGGCGGCATCATGATATTCGTGGAATTCCAGCCGGCAGCCGGCCCAGAGTGGCCGAGGGCCTACCTGGTAATGACAAAGGCTTCTCCCCAGGGAACCAAATTTCGTCAACCCACGTTCCTGGTCTCAGATTGCAGAGCCCCATGGGCACTCTCAAAGAAGCCCGAGTTGGCACGGGTGGCAGCTTGTCCCTGGGCGGAATCTTGATATTCGTGGAAACCCAGGAAGCAGCCGGTCCCGGAGGGCTGAGGGCCTACCTGGTACTGGCAAAGCCTTCTGTCTGGGAAAACAAAACCCACTACCCCCCGTTCCTGGTCTCAGTTTGCAGAGCTCCATGGGCACTCTCAAAGCAGCCCGAATTGGCACAGGTGGCAGCTTGTCCCTAGGCAGCATATTGATAATCGTGGAAATCCAGCCGGCAGCCTGCCCCTGAGGAACAAGGCCCTACCTGGTATTGACAAAGGCTTCTGCCCGGGAAAACAAAACCCACAACCCCACGTTCCTTGTCTCAGTTTACAGAGCTCCATGGGCACTCTCAAAGCAGCGCGAGTTGGCACAGGTGGCAGCTTGTCCCTGGGCGGCATCTTGATATTCGTGGAAATCCAGCAAGCAGCCTACCCACAAGGGCCGAGGGCCTACCTGGTAATGACAGAGGCTTCTGCCTGGTGAAACAAAACCCACCAGCCCACGTTCCTGGTCTGAAATTGCAGAGCTACATGGGCAATCTCAAGGCAGCCGGAGTTGGCACAGGTGGCTGCTTGTCCCTGGGCAGCATCTTGATATTCGTGAAAATCCAGCGAGCAGCCGGCCAGAAAGGGCCGAGGCCCTACCTAGTACTGACAAAGGCTTCTGCCCAGGGAACCAAATTTCGTCAACCCACGTTCCTGGTCTCAGTTTGCAGAGCTCCATGGGCACTCTCAAAGCAGCGCGAGTTGGCACAGGTGGCAGCTTGTCCCTGGGCAGTTCCTTGATATTCGTGGAAATCCAGCTGGCAGCATGCGCCTGAGGAACAAGGCCCTAGCTGGTACTGACAAAGGCTTCTGCCCTGGGAAACGAAACCCACCAGCCCACGTTCCTGGTCTCAGTTTGCAGAGCTCCATGGGCACTCTCAAAGCAGCCCGAGTTGGCACAGGTGGCAGCTTGTCCCTGGGCGGCATCTTGATATTCGTGGAAATCCAGCCGGCAGCCGGCCCCGAAGGGTCGAGGGCCTACCTGGTACTACAAATGCATCTTCCCGGGAAAACAAATCCTACCAGCCCACGTTCCTGATCTCAGATTGCAGAGCTCCGTGGGCACTCTCAAAGCAGCCCGAGTTGGCAGAGGTGGCAGCTTGTCCCTGGGCGGCATCTTGATATTCGTGGAAATCCAGCAGGAAGACAGACGAGAAGGGCCGAGGGCCTATCTGGTACTGCAAATGCTTCTGCCCGGGAGAACAAAACCCACCAGCCCATGTTCCTGGTCTCAGTTTGCAGAGCTCCGTGGGCACTCTCAAAGCAGCCCGAGTGTGCACAGGTGGCAGCTTGTCCCTGGGCGGCATCTTCAGAAATGTGGATATCCAGCCAGCAGCCTGCCCCTGAGGAACAAGGCCCTACCTGGTACCTGCAAACGCTTCTACACGAGAAAATAAAACCCATAAACCCACGTTCCTGGTCTCAGTTTTCAGAGCTCCATAGGCACTCTCAAAGCAGCCCGAGTTGGCACAGGTGGCAGCTTGTCCCTGGGCAGTACCTTGATATTCGTGGAAATCCAGCAGGCAGCCTGCGCCTGAGGAACAAGGCCCTACCTGGTACTAACAAAGGCTTCTGCCCTGGGAAATGAAACCCACCAGCCCACGTTCCTGGTCTCAGTTTGCAGTGCTCCATGGGCACTCTCAAAGCAGCCTGAATTGGCAGAGCAGGCAGCTTGTCCCTGGGCGGGATTTTCAGATTTGTGGAAATCCAGCCGGCAGCCTGCCCCTGAGGTACAAGGCCCTACCTGGTATTGACAAAGGCTTCTTCCCTTGGAAACGAAACCACCACCCCACGTTCCTGGTCTCAGTTTTCAGAGCTCCATGGGCACTCTCAAAGCAGCCCGAGTTGCCACAGGTGGCAGCTTGATCCTGGGCGGCATTTTGATATTCGTGGAAATCCAGCAGGAAGACAGACGAGAAGGGCCCAGGGCCTAGCTGGTACTGCAAATGCTTCTGCCCGGGAGAACAAAACCCACCAGCCCATGTTCCTGGTCTCAGTTTGCAGAGCTCCGTGGGCACTCTCAAAGCAGCCCGAGTTGGCACAGGTGGCAGCTTGTCCCTGGGCGGCATCTTCAGAAATGTGGATATCCAGCCAGCAGCCTGCCCCTGAGGAACAAGGCCCTAACTGGTACTGACAAAGGCTTCTGCACGAGAAAATAAAACCCACAAACCCACGTTCCTGGTCTCAGTTTTCAGAGCTCCATAGGCACTCTCAAAGCAGCCCGAGTTGGCACAGGTGGCAGCTTGTCCCTGGGCAGTACCTTGATATTCGTGGAAATCCAGCAGGCAGCCTGCGCCTGAGGAACAAGGCCCTACCTGGTAATAACAAAGGCTTCTGCCCTGGGAAACGAAACCCACCAGCCCACGTTCCTGGTCTCAGTTTGCAGTGCTCCATGGGCACTCTCAAAGAAGCCTGAGTTGGCAGAGGTTGTAGCTAGTCCCTGGGCGGCATTTTCAGATTTGTGGAAATCCAGCCGGCAGCCTGCCCCTGAGGTACAAGGCCCTACCTGGTATTGACAAAGGCTTCTTCCCTTGGAAACGAAACCACCACCCCACGTTCCTGGTCTCAGTTTTCAGAGCTCCATGGGCACTCTCAAAGCAGCCCGAGTTGGCACAGGTGGCAGCTTGTCCCTGGGCGGCATCTTGATATTCGTGGAAATCCAGCAGGCAGCCAGACGCGAAGGGCCAACGGCCTACCTGGTACTGACAAAGGCTTCTGCCTGGTGAGACCAACCCCACCACCCCACGTTCCTGGTCTCAGTTTGCAGAACTCCATGGGCACTCTTAAAGCAGCCTAAAATGGCACAGGTGGCAGCTCGTCCCTGGGCAGCATCTTGAGATTCTGGGAAATCCAGCAGGCAGCCTGCCCCTGAGGGACAAGGCCCTACCTGGTACTGACAAAGGCTTATGCACGAGAAAATAAAAGCCATAACCCCACCTTCGTGGTCTCAGTTTTCAGAGCTCCATGGGCACTCTCAAAGCAGCCAGAGTTGGCACAGGTGGCAGCTTGTCCCTGGGCAGTACCTTGATATTCGTGGAAATCCAGCAGGCAGACAGACCAGTAGGGCCGAGGGCCTACCTAGTACTGCAAATGCTTCTGCCTGGTGAAACAAAACCCACCAGCCCACGTTCCTGGTCTCAGTTTGCAGAGCTCCATGGGCACTCTCAAAGCAGCGTGAGTTGGCACAGGTGGCAGCTTGTCCCTGGGCGGCATCTTGATATTCGGGGAAATCCAGTAGGCAGCCTGCCCCTGAGGAACAATGCCCTACCTGGTACTGACAAAGGCTTCTTCCTGGGGAAAAAATTCCCACCACCCCCCGTTCGTGGTCTCAGTTTGCAGTGCTCCATGGGCACTGTCAAAGTAGCCCGAGTTGGCACAGGTGGCAGCTTGTCCCTGGGCGGAACCTTGATATTCGTGGAAATCCAGCCGGCAGCCTGCCCCTGAGGAACAAGGCCTTACTTGGTACAGACAAAGGCTTCTGCACGAGAAAATAAAAGCCATAACCCCACGTTCCTGGTCTCAAATTTCCGAGCTCCATGGGCACTCTCAAAGCAGCCCAAGTTGGCACAGGTGGCAGCTTGTCCCTGGGCAGTACCGTGATATTCGTGGAAATCCAGCAGGCAGACAGACCCGAAGGGCCGAGGGCCTACCTGGTAATGCAAATGCTTCTACCCGGGAAAACAAAACCTACCAGCACACGTTCCTGGTCTCAGTTTCCAGAGCTCCATGGGCACTCTCAAATCAGCCCGAGTTGGCACAGGTGGCAGCTTGTCCCTGCGCGGCATCTTGATATTCGTGGAATTCCAGCCGGCAGCCGGCCCAGAGTGGCCGAGGGCCTACCTGGTAATGACAAAGGCTTCTCCCCAGGGAACCAAATTTCGTCAACCCACGTTCCTGGTCTCAGATTGCAGAGCCCCATGGGCACTCTCAAAGAAGCCCGAGTTGGCACGGGTGGCAGCTTGTCCCTGGGCGGAATCTTGATATTCGTGGAAACCCAGGAAGCAGCCGGTCCCGGAGGGTTGAGGGCCTACCTGGTACTGACAAATGATTCTGTCTGGGAAAACAAAACCCACTACCCCACGTTCCTGGTCTCAGTTTGCAGAGCTCCATGGGCACTCTCAACGCAGCCGGAGTTGGCACAGGTGGCAGCTTGTCCCTGGGCGGCATCTTGATATTCGTGGAAACCCAGCAAGCAGCCTACCCACAAGGGCCGAGGGCCTACCTAGTACTGACAGAGGCTTCTGCCTGCTGAAACAAAACCCACCAGCCCACGTTCCTGGTCTCAGTTTGCAGAGCTCCGTGGGCACTCTCAAAGCAGCCCGAGTTGGCACAGGTGGCAGCTTGTCCCTGGGCGGCATCTTCAGAAATGTGGAAATCCAGCCGGCAGCCTGCCCCTGAGGAATAAGGCCCTACCTGGTACTGACAAACGCTTCTGCACGAGAAAATAAAACCCATAACCCCACGTTCCTGGTCTCAGTTTGCAGCGCTCCATGGGCACTCTCAAAGCAGCCCGAGTTGGCACAGGTGGCAGCTTGTCCCTGGGCGGCATCTTCAGATTCGTGGAAATACAGCAGGCAGCCTGCCCCTGAGGAACAAGGCCCTACCTGGTACTAACAAAGGCTTCTGCCCTGGGAAACGAAACCCACCACCCCCCGTTCCTGGTCTCAGTTTGCAGAGCTCCATGGGCACTCTCAAAGCAGCCCGAGTTGGCACAGGTGGCAGCTTGTCCCTGCGCGGCATTTTCAGATTTGTGGAAATCCAGCCGGCAGCCTGACCCTGAGGTAAAAGGCCCTACCTGGTATTGACAAAGGCTTCTTCCCTGGGAAACGAAACCACCAGCCCACGTTCCTGGTCTCAGTTTGCAGAGCTCCATGGGCACTCTCAAAGCAGCCCAAGTTGGCAGAGGTGGCAGCTTGTCCCTGGGCGGCATTTTGATATTCGTGGAAATCCAGCAGGCAGCCGGCCGCGAAGGGCCATCGGCCTACCTGGTACTGCAAATGCTTCTGCCTGGTGAAACCAACCCGACCACCACACGATCCTGGTCTCAGTTTGCAGAGCTCCATGGGCACTCTCAAAGCAGCCCGAGTTGGCACAGGTGGCAGCTTGTCCCTGGGCGGCATCTTCAGATTCGTGGAAATCCAGAAGGCAGCCTGCCCCTGAGGAACAAGACCCTACTTGGTACTAACAAAGGCTTCTTCCCTGGGAAACGAAACCCACCACCCCCCGTTCCTGGTCTCAGTTTACAGAGCTCCATGGGCACTCTCAAAGCAGCCCGAGTTGGCACGGGTGGCAGCTTGTCCCTGGGCGGCATCTTGATATTCGTGGAAACCCAGCAAGCAGCCTACCCCGAAGGGCCAAGGGCCTACCTGGTACTGAAAATGCTTCTGCCCGGGGAAACAAAAGCCACAACCGCACGTTCCTGGTCTCAGTTTGCAGAGCTCCATGGGCACTCTCAAAGCAGCCCAAGTTGGCAGAGGTGGCAGCTTGTCCCTGGGCGGCATTTTAATATTCGTGGAAATCCAGCAGGCAGCCGGCCGCGAAGGGCCATCGGCCTACCTGGTACTGCAAATGCTTCTGCCTGGTGAAACCAACCCGACCACGCCACGATCCTGTTCTCAGTTTGCAGAGCTCCATGGGCACTGTCAAAGTAGCCCGAGTTGGCACGGGTGGCAGCTTGTCCCTGGGCGGCATCTTGATATTCGTGGAAATCCAGCAGGCTGCCAGCCCCAAAGGGCCGAGGGACTACCTGGTAATGACAAAGGCTTCTGCCCGGGTAAACAAAACCCACCAGCCCACGTTCCTGGTCTCAGTTTGCAGAGCTCCATGGGCACTCTCAAAGCAGCCCGAGTTGGCACAGGTGGCAGCTTGTCCCTGGGCAGCATTTTGATATCCGCGGAAATACAGCAGGCAGCTGGCCGCGCAGGTCCAACGGCCTACCTGGTACTGCAAATGCTTCTGCCTGGTGAAACAAACCCCAGCAGCCCACGTTCCTTGTCTCAGTTTGCAGAGCCCCATAGGCACTCTCAAAGCCGCCAAATTTGGCACAGGTGGCAGCTTGTCCCTGGGCGGCATCTTCAGAAATGTGGAAATCCAGCCGGCAACCTGCCAATGAGGAACAAGTCCCTACCTGGTACTGACAAAGGCTTCTGCACGAGAAAATAAAAGCCATAACACCACGTTCCTGGTCTCAGTTTTCAGAGCTCCATGGGCACTCTCAAAGCAGCCCGAGTTGGCACAGGTGGCAGCTTGCCCCTGGGCAGTACCTTTATATTCGTGGAAATCCAGCAGGCAGACAGACCAGAAGGGCCGAGGGCCTACCTGGTACTGCAAATGCTTCTGCCCGGGAAAACAAAACCCACCAGCCCACGTTCCTGGTCTCCGATTGCAGAGCTCCATGGGCACTCTCAAAGCAGCCCAAGTTGGCACAGGTGGCAGCTTGTCCCTGGGCGGAACCTTGATATTCGTGGAAATCCAGCCGGCAGCCTGCCCCTGAGGAACAAGGCCTTACTTGGTACAGACAAAGGCTTCTGCACGAGAAAATAAAAGCCATAACCCCACGTTCCTGGTCTCAAATTTCCGAGCTCCATGGGCACTCTCAAAGCAGCCCGAGTTGGCACAGGTGGCAGCTTGTCCCTGGGCAGTACCGTGATATTCGTGGAAATCCAGCAGGCAGACAGACCCGAAGGGCCGAGGGCCTACCTGGTAATGCAAATGCTTCTACCCGGGAAAACAAAACCTACCAGCACACGTTCCTTGTCTCAGTTTGCAGAGCTCCATGGGCACTCTCTAAGCAGCCCAAGTTGGCGCGGGTAGCAGCTTGTCCCTGGGCGGCATCTTGATATTCGTGGAAACCCAGGAAGCAGCCGGTCCCGGAGGGTTGAGGGCCTACCTGGTACTGACAAATGATTCTGTCTGGGAAAACAAAACCCACTACCCCACGTTCCTGGTCTCAGTTTGCAGAGCTCCATGGGCACTCTCAACGCAGCCGGAGTTGGCACAGGTGGCAGCTTGTCCCTGGGCGGCATCTTGATATTCGTGGAAACCCAGCAAGCAGCCTACCCACAAGGGCCGAGGGCCTACCTAGTACTGACAGAGGCTTCTGCCTGCTGAAACAAAACCCACCAGCCCACGTTCCTGGTCTCAGTTTGCAGAGCTCCGTGGGCACTCTCAAAGCAGCCCGAGTTGGCACAGGTGGCAGCTTGTCCCTGGGCGGCATCTTCAGAAATGTGGAAATCCAGCCGGCAGCCTGCCCCTGAGGAATAGGGCCCTACCTGGTACTGACCAAGGCTTCTGCACGAGAAAATAAAACCCATAACCCCACGTTCCTGGTCTCAGTTTGCAGAGCTCCATGGGCACTCTCAAAGCCGCCCGAGTTGGCACAGGTGGCAGCTTGTCCCTGGGCGGCATCTTCAAATTCGTGGAAATCCAGCAGGCAGCCTGCCCCTGAGGAACAAGGCCCTACCTGGTACTAACAAAGGCTTCTGCCCTGGGAAACGAAACCCACCACCCCCCGTTCCTGGTCTCAGTTTGCAGAGCTCCATGGGCACTCTCAAAGCAGCCCAAGTTGGCAGAGGTGGTAGCTTGTCCCTGGGCAGCATTTTGATATTCGTGGAAATCCAGCAGGCAGCCGGCCGCGAAGGGCCATCGGCCTACCAGGTACTGCAAATGCTTCTGCCTGGTGAAACCAACCCGACCACGCCACGATCCTGGTCTCAGTTTGCAGTGTTCCATGGGCACTCTCAAAGCAGCCCGAGTTGGCACAGGTGGCAGCTTGTCCCTGGGCGGCATCTTCAGATTCGTGGAAATCCAGAAGGCAGCCTGCCCCTGAGGAACAAGACCCTACTTGGTACTAACAAAGGCTTCTTCCCTGGGAAACGAAACCCACCACCCCCCGTTCCTGGTCTCAGTTTGCAGAGCTCCATGGGCACTCTCAAAGCAGCCCAAGTTGGCACGGGTGGCAGCATGTCCCTGGGCGGCATCTTGATATTCGTGGAAACCCAGCAAGCAGCCTACCCCGAAGGGCCAAGGGCCTACCTGGTACTGAAAATGCTTCTGCCCGGGGAAACAAAAGCCACAACCGCACGTTCCTGGTCTCAGTTTGCAGATATCCATGGGCACTCTCAAAGTAGCCCGAGTTGGCACGGGTGGCAGCATGTCCCTGGGCGGCATCTTGATATTCGTGGAAACCCAGCAAGCAGCCTACCCCGAAGGGCCAAGGGCCTACCTGGTACTGAAAATGCTTCTGCCCGGGGAAACAAAAGCCACAACCGCACGTTCCTGGTCTCAGATTGCAGAGCTTCCTGGGCATTCTCAAAGCAGCCCGAGTTATCACAGGTGGCAGCTTGTCCCTGGGGGGCATCTTCAGATTCGTGGAAAGCCAGCTGGCAGCCGGCCCCGAGGGGCCGAGGGCCTACCTGGTAATGACAAATACTTCTGCCCGGGAAAATAAAACCCACAACCCCACGTTCCTGGTCTCAGTTTAGAGAGCTCCATGGGTACTCTAAAAGCAGCCCGAGTTGGCACAGGTGGCAGCTTGTCCCTGGGCGGAATCTTGATATTCGTGGAAACCCAGGAAGCAGCTGGTCCCGGAGGGCTGAGGGCCTACCTGGTACTGACAAAGCCTTCTGTCTGGGAAAACAAAACCCACTACCCCACGTTCCTGGTCTCAGTTTGCAGAGCTCCATGGGCACTCTCAAAGCAGCCCGAGTTGGCACAGGTGGCAGCTTGTCCCTAGGCAGCATCTTGATATTCGTGGAAATCCAGCAAGCAGCCTGCCCCTGAGGAACAAGGCCCTACCTGGTACTGACAAAGGCTTCTACCCGGAAAAACCAAACCCACAACCCCACGTTCCTTGTCTCAGTTTGCAGAGCTCCATGGGCACTCTCAAAGCAGCCCGAGTTGGCACAGGTGGCAGCTTGTCCCTGGGCGGCATCTTCAGATTCGTGGAAACCCAGCGAGCAGCCTACCCCGAAGGGCCGAGGGCCTACCTGGTACTACAAACGCATCTTCCCGGGAAAACAAAACCTACCAGCCCACGTCCTGATCTCAGATTGCAGAGCTCCGTGGGCACTCTCAAAGCAGCCCGAGTTGGCAGAGGTGGCAGCTTGTCCCTGGGCGGCATCTTGATATTCGTGGAAATCCAGCGGGAAGACAGACCAGAATGGCTGATGGCCTAGCTGGTACTGCAAATGCTTCTGCCCGGGAGAACAAAACCCACCAGCCCACGTTCCTGCTCTCAATTTGCAGAGCTCCGTGGGAACTCTCAAAGCAGCACGAGTTGGCACAGGTGGCAGCTTGTCCCTGGGCGGCATCTTCAGAAATGTGGATATCCAGCCAGCAGCCTGCCAATGAGGAACAAGGCCCTACCTGGTACTGACAAAGGCTTCTGCCCTGGGAAACGAAACCCACCAGCCCACGTTCCTGGTCTCAGTTTGCAGTGCTCCATGGGCACTCTCAAAGCAGCCTGAGTTGGCAGAGCAGGAATCTTGTCCCTGGGCAGCAACTTGATATTGGTGGAAATCCAGCAAGCAGCCTGCCCCAAAGGGCCGAGGGACTGCTTGGTAATGACAAAGGCTTCTGCCCGGGAAAACAAAACCCACCACCCCCCGTTCCTGGTCTCAGTTTCCAGAGCTCCATGGGCACTCTCAAAGCAGCCCGAGTTGGCATAGGAGGCAGCTTGTCCTTGGGCAGCATTTTGATATTCGTGGAAATCCGGCAGGCAGCCGGCCGCGAAGGTCCAACGGCCTAGATGGTACTGCAAATGCATCTGCCTGGTGAAGTAAACCCCACCAGCCCACGTTCCTCGTCTCAGTTTGCAGAGCTCCATGGGCACTCTCAAAGCAGCCCGAGTTGGCACAGGTGGCAGCTTGTCCCTGGGCGGAACCTTGATATTCGTGGAAATCCAGCAGGCAGCCTGCCCCTGAGGAACAAGGCCCTACTTGGTACAGACAAAGGCTTCTGCACGAGAAAATAAAAGCCATAACCCCACGTTCCTGGTCTCAATTTTCAGAGCTCCATGGGCACTCTCAAAGCAGCCCGAGTTGGCACAGGTGGCAGCTTGTCCCTGGGCGGCATCTTCAGATTTGTGGAAAGCCACCTGGCAGCCGGGCCCGAAGGGCCGAGGGACTACCTGGTAATGACAAAGGCTTCTCCCCGGGAAAACAAAACCCACCAGCCCACGTTCCTGGTCTCAGTTTCCAGAGCTCCATGGGCACTGTCAAAGCAGCCCGAGTTGGCACAGGTGGCAGCTTCTCCCTGGGCGGCATCTTGATATTCGTGGAAATCCAGTGGGCAGGCCGCCGCGAAGATCCAACTGCCTACCTGGTACTGACAAAGGCTTCTGCCTGGTGAAACAAAACCCACCAGCCCACGTTCCTGGTCTCAGTCTGCAGAGCTCCATGGGCACTCTCAAAGCAGCCTGAGTTGGCACAGGTGGCAGCTTGTCCCCAGGCGGCATCTTCAGAAACGTGGAAATCCAGCCGGCATCCTGCCCCTAAAGGAACAAGGCCCTACCTGGTACTGACAAAGACTTCTTCACGAGAAAATAAAAGCCATAACCCCACGTTCCTGGTCTCAGTTTTCAGAGCTCCATGGGCACTCTCAAAGAAGCCCGAGTTGGCACAGGTGGCAGCTTGTCCCTGGGCGGCATCTTGATATTCATGGAAACCCAGTAAGCAGCCTATCCCGAAGGGCGAATAGCCTACCTGGTACTGCAAATGCTTCTGCCCAGGGAAACAAAAGCCACAACCGCACGTTCCTGGTCTCAGTTTTCAGAGCTTCCTGGGCATTCTCAAAGCAGCCCGAGTTGGCACAGGTGGCAGCTTGTCCCTGGGCGGCATCATGATATTCGTGGAATTCCAGCCGGCAGCCGGCCCAGAGTGGCCGAGGGCCTACCTGGTACTGACAAAGGCTTCTGCCCAGGGAACCAAATTTCGTCAACCCACATTCCTGGTCTCAGATTGCAGAGCTCCATGGGCACTCTCAAAGAAGCCCGAGTTGGCACAGGTGGCAGCTTGTCCCTGGGCGGCAACTTGATATTCGTGGAATTCCAGCGGACAGCCGGCCCAGAGTGGCCGAGGGCCTACCTGGTACTGACAAAGGCTTCTGCCCAGGGAACAAAATTTCGTCAACCCACGTTCCTGGTCTCAGATTGCAGAGCTCCATGGGCACTCTCAAAGCAACCCGAGCTGGCACGGGTGGCAGCTTGTCCCTGGGCGGAATCTTGATATTCGTGGAAACCCAGGAAGCAGCCGGTCCCGGAGGGCTGAGGGCCTACCTGGTACTGACAAATGATTCTGTCTGGGAAAACAAAACCCACTACCCCACGTTCCTGGTCTCAGTTTGCAGAGCTCCATGGGCACTCTCAAAGCAGCCCGAGTTGGCACAGGTGGCAGCTTTACCCTAGGCAGCATCTTGATAATCGTGGAAATCCAGCAGGCAGCCTGCCCCTGAGGAACAAGGCCCTACCTGGTACTGACAGAGGCTTCTGCCAGTTGAAACAAAAGCCACCAGCCCACATTCCTGGTGTGAAATTGCAGAGCTCCATGGGCACTCTCAAAGCAGCCCGAGTTGGCACAGGTGGCAGCTTGTCCCTGGGCGGCAACTTGATATTCGTGAAAATCCAGCGGGCAGCCGGCCAGAAAGTGCCGAGGCCCTACCTGGTATTGACAAAGGCTTCTACCCAGGGAACCAAATTTCGTCAACCCAAGTTTCTGGTCTCAGTTTGCAGAGCTCCATGGGCACTCTCAAAGCAGCCCGAGTTGGCACAGGTGGCAGCTTGTCCCTGGGCGGCATCTTGATATTCGGGGAAATCCAGCCGGCAGCCGGCCCCGAAGGGCTAAGGGACAACCTGGTACTGCAAACCCATCTGCACGGGAAAACAAAACCTACCAGCCCACGTTCCTGGTCCCAGTTTGCAGAGCTCCGTGGGCACTCTCAAAGCAGCCCGAGTTGGCGCGGGTGGCAGCTTGTCCCTGGGCGGAATCTTGATATTCGTGGAAACCCAGGAAGCAGCCGGTCCCGGAGGGTTGAGGGCCTACCTGGTACTGACAAATGATTCGGTCTGGGAAAACAAAACCCACTACCCCACGTTCCTGGTCTGATTTTGCAGAGCTCCATGGGCACACTCAAAGAAGCCCGAGTTGGCAGAGGTGGCAGCTTGTCCCTGGGCGGCATCTTCAGAAATGTGGAAATCCAGCCGGCAGGCTGCCCCTGAGGAATAAGGCCCTACCTGGTACTAACAAAGGCTTCTGCCCTGGGAAAGGAAACCCACCGCCCCCCGTTCCTGGTCTCAGTTTGCAGAGCTCCATGGGCACTCTCAAAGCAGCCCGAGTTGGCACAGGTGGCAGCTTGTCCCTAGGCAGCATATTGATATTCGTGGAAATCCAGCAAGCAGCCTGCCCCTGAGGAACAAGGCCCTACCTGGTACTGACAAAGGTTTCTACCCGGGAAAACCAAACCCACAACCCCACGTTCCTGGTCTCAGTTTGCAGAGCTCCATGGGCACTCTCAAAGCAGCCCGAGTTGGCACAGGTGGCAGCTTGTCCCTGGGCGGCATCTTCAGATTCGTGGAAATCCAGCCGGCAGCCGGCCCCGAAGGGCCGAGGGCCTACCTGGTACTACAAACGCATCTTCCCGGGAAAACAAAACCTACCAGCCCACGTCCTGATCTCAGATTGCAGAGCTCCGTGGGCACTCTCAAAGCAGCCCGAGTTGGCAGAGGTGGCAGCTTGTCCCTGGGCGGCATCTTGATATTCGTGGAAATCCAGCGGGAAGACAGACCAGAATGGCTGATGGCCTAGCTGGTACTGCAAATGCTTCTGCCCGGGAGAACAAAACCCACCAGCCCACGTTCCTGGTCTCAGTTTGCAGAGCTCCGTGGGAACTCTCAAAGCAGCCCGAGTTGGCACAGGTGGCAGCTTGTCCCTGGGCGGCATCTTCAGAAATGTGGATATCCAGCCAGCAGCCTGCCCCTGAGGAACAAGGCCCTCCCTGGTACTGACAAAGGCTTCTGCCCTGGGAAACGAAACCCACCAGCCCACGTTCCTGGTCTCAGTTTGCAGTGCTCCATGGGCACTCTCAAAGCAGCCTGAGTTGGCAGAGCAGGCAGCTTGTCCCTGAGCGGGATTTTCAGATTTGTGGAAATCCAGCCGGCAGCCTGCCCCTGAGGTACAAGGCCCTAGCTGGTATTTACAAAGGCTTCTTCCCTTGGAAACGAAACCACAACCCCACGCTCCTGGTCTCAGTTTTCAGAGCTCCATGGGCACTCTCAAAGCAGCCCGAGTTGGCACAGGTGGCAGCTTGTCCCTGGGCGGCATTTTGATATTCGTGGAAATCCAGCAGGCAGCCGGTCCCGGAGGGCTGAGGGCCTACCTGGTACTGACAAATGATTCTGTCTGGGAAAACAAAACCCACTACCCCACGTTCCTGGTCTCAGTTTGCAGAGCTCCATGGGCACTCTCAAAGCAGCCCAAATTGGCACAGGTGGCAGCTTGTCCCTGGGCGGCATCTTGATCTTCGTGGAAATCCAGCAGGCTGCCTGCCCCAAAGGGCCGAGGGACTGCTTGGTAATGACAAAGGCTTCTGCCCGGGAAAACAAAACCCACCACCCCCCGTTCCTGGTCTCAGTTTCCAGAGCTCCATGGGCACACTCAAAGCAGCCCGATTTGGCACAGGAGGCAGCTTGTCCTTGGGCAGCATTTTGATATTCGTGGAAATCCGGCAGGCAGCCGGCCGCGAAGGTCCAACGGCCTAGATGGTACTGCAAATGCATCTGCCTGGTGAAATAAACCCCACCAGCCCACGTTCCTCGTCTCAGTTTGCAGAGCTCCATGGGCACTCTCAAAGCAGCCCGAGTTGGCACAGGTGGCAGCTTGTCCCTGGGCGGCACCTTGATATTCGTGGAAATCCAGCAGGCAGCCTGCCCCTGAGGAACAAGGCCCTACTTGGTACAGACAAAGGCTTCTGCACGAGAAAATAAAAGCCATAACCCCACGTTCCTGGTCTCAATTTTCAGAGCTCCATGGGCACTCTCAAAGCAGCCCAAGTTGGCACAGGTGGCAGCTTGTCCCTGGGCGGCATCTTCAGATTTGTGGAAAGCCACCTGGCAGCCGGGCCCGAAGGGCCGAGGGCCTACCTGGTAATGACAAAGGCTTCTCCCCGGGAAAACAAAACCCACCAGCCCACGTTCCTGGTCTCAGTTTCCAGAGCTCCATGGGCACTCTCAAAGAAGCCCGAGTTGGCACGGGTGGCAGCTTGTCCCTGGGCGGCATCTTGATATTCGTGGAAACCCAGCAAGCAGCCTACCCCGAAGGGCCAAGGGCCTACCTGGTACTGAAAATGCTTCTGCCCGGGGAAACAAAAGCCACAACCGCACGTTCCTGGTCTCAGTTTGCAGAGCTCCATGGGCATTCTTAAAGCAGCCCGAGTTGGCACAGGTGGCAGCTTGTCCCTGGGCGGCATCTTCAGATTCGTGAAAAGCCAGCTGGCAGCCGGCCCCGAAGGGCCGAGGGCCTACCTGGTAATGACAAAGGCTTCTGCCCGGGAAAATAAAACCCACAACCCCACGTACCTGGTCTCAGATTGCAGAGCTCCATGGGCAGACTCAAAGCAACCCGAGTTGGCACAGGTGGCAGCTTGTCCCTGGGCGGCATCTTGATATTCGTGGAAACCCAGGAAGCAGCCGGTCCCGGAGGGCTGAGGGCCTACCTGGTACTGGCAAAGCCTTCTGTCTGGGAAAACAAAACCCACTACCCCACGTTCCTGGTCTCAGTTTGCAGAGCTCCATGGGCACTCTCAAAGCAGCCCGAATTGGCACAGGTGGCAGCTTGTCCCTAGGCAGCATATTGATAATCGTGGAAATCCAGCCGGCAGCCTGCCCCTGAGGAACAACGCCCTACCTGGTACTGACAGAGGCTTCTGCCTGGTGAAACAAAACCCACCAGCCCATGTTCCTGGTCTGAAAATGCAGAGCTACATGGGCAATCTCAAGGCAGCCGGAGTTGGCACAGGTGGCTGCTTGTCCCTGGGCGGCATCTTGATATTCGTGAAAATCCAGCGAGCAGCCGGCCAGAAAGGGACGAGGCCCTACCTAGTACTGACAAAGGCTTCTGCCCAGGGAACCAAATTTCGTCAACCCACGTTCCTGGTCTCAGTTTGCAGAGCTCCATGGGCACTCTCAAAGCAGCCCAAGTTGGCACAGGTGGCAGCTTGTCCCTGGGCGGCATCTTGATATTCGTGGAAATCCAGCCGGCAGCCGGCCCCGAAGGGCCGAGGGCCTACCTGGTACTGCAAACGCATCTTCCCGGGAAAACAAAACCTACCAGCCCACGTTCCTGATCTCAGATTGCAGAGCTCCGTGGGCACTCTCAAACCAGCGCGAGTTGGCACAGGTGGCAGCTTGTCCCTGGGCGGCATCTTGATATTCGTGGAAATCCAGCAGGAAGACAGACGAGAAGGGCCGAGGGCCTAGCTGGTACTGACAAAGGCTTCTGCCCGGGAGAACAAAACCCACCAGCCCATGTTCCTGGTCTCAGTTTGCAGAGCTCCATCGGCACTCTCAAAGCAGCCCGAGTTGGCACAGGTGGCAGCTTGTCCCTGGGCGGCATCTTCAGAAATGTGGATATCCAGCCAGCAGCCTACCCCTGAGGAACGAGGCCCTACCTGGTACGGACAAACGCTTCTGCACGAGAAAATAAAACCCACAAACCCACGTTCCTGGTCTCAGTTTTCAGAGCTCCATAGGCACTCTCAAAGCAGCCCGAGTTGGCACAGGTGGCAGCTTGTCCCTGGGCAGTACCTTGATATTCGTGGAAAACCAGCAGGCAGCCTGCGCCTGAGGAACAAGGCCCTACCTGGTACTAACAAAGGCTTCTGCCCTGGGGAGCGAAACCCACCAGCCCACGTTCCTGGTCTCAGTTTGCAGTGCTCCATGGGCACTCTCAAAGCAGCCTGAATTTCCAGAGCAGGCAGCTTGTCCCTGGGCGGCATTTTCAGATTTGTGGAAATCCAGCCGGCAGCCTGCCCCTGAGGTACAAGGCCCTAGCTGGTATTTACAAAGGCTTCTTCCCTTGGAAACGAAACCACCACCCCACGTTCCTGGTCTCAGTTTTCAGAGCTCCATGGGCACTCTCAAAGCAGCCCGAGTTGGCACGGGTGGCAGCATGTCCCTGGGCGGCATCTTGATATTCGTGGAAACCCAGCAAGCAGCCTACCCCGAAGGTCCAAGGGCCTACCTGGTACTGAAATTGCTTCTGCCCGGGGAAACAAAAGCCACAATCGCACGTTCCTGGTCTCAGTTTGCAGAGCTCCATGGGCACTCTCAAAGCAGCCCAAGTTGGCAGAGGTGGCAGCTTGTCCCTGGGCGGCATTTTAATATTCGTGGAAATCCAGCAGGCAGCCGGCCGCGAAGGGCCATCGGCCTACCTTGTACTGCAAATGCTTCTGCCTGGTGAAACAAACCCGACCACGCCACGATCCTGGTCTCAGTTTGCAGAGCTCCATGGGCACTCTCAAAGCAGCCCGAGTTGGCACAGGTGGCAACTTGTCCCTGGGCGGCATCTTCAGAAATGTGGATATCCAGCCAGCAGCCTGCCCCTGAGGAACAAGGCCCTACCTGGTACGGACAAACGCTTCTGCACGAGAAAATTAAACCCATAAACCCACGTTCCTGGTCTCAGTTTTCAGAGCTCCATAGGCACTCTCAAAGCAGCCCGAGTTGGCACAGGTGGCAGCTTGTCCCTGGGCAGTACCTTGATATTCGTGGAAATCCAGCCGGCAGCCTGCGCCTGAGGAACAAGGCCCTACCTGGTAATAACAAAGGCTTCTGCCCTGGGAAGCGAAACCCACCAGCCCACGTTCCTGGTCTCAGTTTGCAGTGCTCCATGGGCACTCTCAAAGCAGCCTGAATTTCCAGAGCAGGCAGCTTGTCCCTGGGCGGCATTTTCAGATTTGTGGAAATCCAGCCGGCAGCCTGCCCCTGAGGTACAAGGCCCTACCTGGTATTGACAAAGGCTTCTTCCCTTGGAAACGAAACCACCACCCCACGTTCCTGGTCTCAGTTTTCAGAGCTCCATGGGCACTCTCAAAGCAGCCCGAGTTGGCACAGGTGGCAGCTTGTCCCTGGGCAGCATTTTGATATTCGTGGAAATCCAGCAGGAAGACAGACGAGAAGGGCCGAGGGCCTAGCTGGTACTGCAAATGCTTCTGCCCGGGAGAACAAAACCCACCAGCCCATGTTCCTGGTCTCAGTTTGCAGAGCTCCGTGGGCACTCTCAAAGCAGCCCGAGTTGGCACAGGTGGCAGCTTGTCCCTGGGCGGCATCTTCAGAAATGTGGATATCCAGCCAGCAGCCTGCCCCTGAGGAACAAGGCCCTACCTGGTACTGACAAACGCTTCTGCACGAGAAAATAAAACCCACAAACCCACGTTCCTGGTCTCAGTTTTCAGAGCTCCATAGGCACTCTCAAAGCAGCCCGAGTTGGCACAGGTGGCAGCTTGTCCCTGGGCAGTACCTTGATATTCGTGGAAATCCAGCAGGCAGCCTGCGCCTGAGGAACAAGGCCCTACCTGGTAATAACAAAGGCTTCTGCCCTGGGAAACGAAACCCATAAGCCCACGTTCCTGGTCTCAGTTTGCAGTGCTCCTTGGGCACTCTCAAAGAAGCCTGAGTTGGCAGAGGTTGTAGCTTGTCCCTGGGCGGCATTTTCAGATTTGTAGAAATCCAGCCGGCAGCCTGCCCCTGAGGTACAAGGCCCTACCTGGTATTGACAAAGGCTTCTTCCCTTGGAAACGAAACCACCACCCCACGTTCCTGGTCTCAGTTTTCAGAGCTCCATGGGCACTCTCTAAGCAGCCCGAGTTGGCACAGGTGGCAGCTTGTCCCTGGGCGGCATTTTGATATTCGTGGAAATCCAGCAGGCAGCCAGCCGCGAAGGGCCAACGGCCTACCTGGTACTGACAAAGGCTTCTGCCTGGTGAGAACAACCCCACCACCCCACATTCCTGGTCTCAGTTTGCAGAACTCCATGGGCACTCTCAAAGCAGCCTAAAATGGCACAGGTAGCAGCTTGTCCCTGGGCAGCATCTTGAGATTCTGGGAAATCCAGCAGGCAGCCTGCCCCTGAGGGACAAGGCCCTACCTGGTACTGACAAAGGCTTCTGCACGAGAAAATAAAAGCCATAACCCCACCTTCGTGGTCTCAGTTTTCAGAGCTCCATGGGCACTCTCAAAGCAGCCCGAGTTGGCACAGGTGGCAGCTTGTCCCTGGGCAGTACCTTGATATTCGTGGAAATCCAGCAGGCAGACAGACCAGTAGGGCCGAGGGCCTACCTAGTACTGCAAATGGTTCTGCCTGGTGAAACAAAACCCACCAGCCCACGTTCCTGGTCTCAGTTTGCAGAGCTCCATGGGCACTCTCAAAGCAGCCCGAGTTGGCACAGGTGGCAGCTTGTCCCTGGGCGGCATCTTGATATTCGGGGAAATCCAGCAGGCAGCCTGCCCCTGAGGAACAATGCCCTACCTGGTACTGACAAAGGCTTCTTCCCGGGTAAACAATACCCACCACCCCCCGTTCGTGGTCTCAGTTTGCAGTGCTCCATGGGCACTGTCAAAGTAGCCCGAGTTGGCACGGGTGGCAGCTTGTCCCTGGGCGGCATCTTGATATTCGTGGAAATCCAGCAGGATGCCAGCCCCAAAGGGCCGAGGGACTACCTGGTAATGACAAAGGCTTCTGCCCGGGTAAACAAAACCCACCAGCCCACGTTCCTGGTCTCAGTTTGCAGAGCTCCATGGGCACTCTCAAAGCAGCCCGAGTTGGCACAGGTGGCAGCTTGTCCTTGGGCAGCATTTTGATATTCGCGGAAATCCAGCAGGCAGCCGGCCGCGCAGGTCCAACGGCCTACCAGGTACTGCAAATGCTTCTGCCTGGTGAAATAAACCCCAGCAGCCCACGTTCCTTGTCTCAGTTTGCAGAGCCCCATAGGCACTCTCAAAGCAGCCAAAGTTGGCACAGGTGGCAGCTTGTCCCTGGGCGGCATCTTCAGAAATGTGGAAATCCAGCCGGCAGCCTGCCAATGAGGAACAAGGCCCTACCTGGTACTGACAAAGGCTTCTGCCCTGGGAAACGAAACCCACCAGCCCACGTTCCTGGTCTCAGTTTGCAGTGCTCCATGGGCACTCTCAAAGAAGCCTGAGTTGGCACAGGTGGCAGCTTGTCCCTGGGCGGCATTTTCAGATTTGTGGAAATCCAGCCGGCAGCCTGCCCCTGAGGTACAAGGACCTACCTGGTATTGACAAAGGCTTCTGCCCTGGGAAACGAAACCCACCAGCCCACGTTCCTGGTCTCAGTTTTCAGAGCTCCATGGGCACTCTCAAAGCAGCCCGAGTTGGCACAGGTGGCAGCTTGTCCCTGGGCTGCAACTTGATATTCGTGGAATTCCAGCGGACAGCCGGCCCAGAGTGGCCGAGGGCCTACCTGGTACTGACAAAGGCTTCTGCCCAGGGAACCAAATTTCGTCAACCCACGTTCCTGGTCTCAGATTGCAGAGCTCCATGGGCACTCTCAAAGCAACCTGAGTTGGCACGGGTGGCAGCTTGTCCCTGGGCGGAATCTTGATATTCGTGGAAACCCAGGAAGCAGCCGGTCCCGGAGGGCTGAGGGCCTACCTGGTACTGACAAATGATTCTGTCTGGGAAAACAAAACCCACTACCCCAAGTTCCTTGTCTCAGTTTGCAGAGCACCATGGGCACTCTCAAAACAGCCCGAGTTGGCACAGGTGGCAGCTTTACCCTAGGCAGCATCTTGATAATCGTGGAAATCCAGCCGGCAGCCTGCCCCCGAGGAACAAGGCCCTACCTGGTACTGACAGAGGCTTCTGCCCGGGAAAACAAAACCCACAACCCCACGTTCCTTGTCTCAGTTTGCAGAGCTCCATGGGCACTCTCAAAGCAGCCCGAGTTGGCACAGGTGGCAGCTTGTCCCTGGGCGGCATCTTGATATTCCTGGAAACACAGCAAGCAGCCTACCCCCAAGGGCCGAGGGCCTACCTGGTACTGACAGAGGCTTCTGCCAGTTGAAACAAAAGCCACCAGCCCACATTCCTGGTCTGAAATTGCAGAGCTCCATGGGCACTCTCAAAGCAGCCCGAGTTGGCAGAGGTGTCTGCTTGTACGTGGGCGGCAACTTGATATTCGTGAAAATCCAGCGGGCAGCCGGCCAGAAAGGGCCGAGGCCCTACCTGGTACTGACAAAGGCTTCTACCCAGGGAACCAAATTTCGTCAACCCACGTTTCTGGTCTCAGTTTGCAGAGCTCCATGGGCACTCTCAAAGCAGCCCGAGTTGGCACAGGTGGCAGCTTGTCCCTGGGCGGCATCTGGATATTCGGGGAAATCCAGCCGGCAGCCGGCCCCGAAGGGCTAAGGGACGACCTGGTACTGCAAACGCATCTTCCCGGGAAAACAAAACCTACCAGCCCACGTTCCTGGTCCCAGTTTGCAGAGCTCCGTGGGCACTCTCAAAGCAGCCCGAGTTGGCACAGGTGGCAGCTTGTCCGTGGGCCGCATTTTGATATTCGTGGAATTCCAGCGGACAGCCGGCCCAGAGTGGCCGAGGGCCTACCTGGTACTGACAAAGGCTTCTGCCCAGGGAACCAAATTTAATCAACCCATGTTCCTGGTCTCAGATTGCAGAGCTCCATGGGCACTCTCAAAGCAGCCCGAGTTGGCACAGGTGGCAGCTTGTCCCTGGGCCGCATCTTCAGATTTGTGTACATCCAGCAGGCAGCCGACCCCTGAGGAACAAGGCCCTACCTGGTACTAACAAAGGCTTCTGCCCTGGGAAACAAAACCCACAACCCCACGTTCCTGGTCTCAGTTTGCAGTGCTCCATGGGCACTCTCAAAGCAACACGAGTTGGCAGAGGTGGCAGCTTGTCCCTGGGCGGCATCTTCAGATTCGTGGAAACCCAGCGAGCAGCCTACCCCGAAGGGCCAAGGGCCTTCCTGATACTGAAAATGCTTCTGCCCGGGGAAACAAAAGCCACAACCGCACGTTCCTGGTCTCAGTTTGCAGAGCTTCCTGGGCTTTCTCAAAGCAGCCCGAGTTGGCACAGGTAGCATCTCGTCCCTGGGCGGCATCTTGATATTCGTGGAAACCCAGTAAGCAGCCTATCCCGAAGGGCCAAGACCCTACCTGGTATTGTAAATGCTTCTGCCGGGGAAACAAAACCCACCAGCCCACGTTACTGGTCTAAGTTTACAGCTTCCGGCGAAAGACGCCCGCGAGCGGCACTTCGCTCCGGACAGCTTCGTACCTCCGGCTTCTGCCTCTCTCGTCGTCTGCATCCTAGCCAAAAGCTTCTCCATGACTTCTCGCCGAGAGAGAAAGTGTGCCAGCACTGCAAACATCTTCCGTACTTGCTTGACGAGTTCACCCAGTACTTTGCATCTCGCAGCGCAGAGACCGGCAAGAGTTTCCACGGAGTGTTGCAGGAGCACTAGCAAGATGCATTGCAAAGTTGTCCAAAAACTTCTTCCATTCGCATGCTAACGTGATTTTCAAAGGCATGCGAGTGGCAATCCACCATCCCGCAGCAGTTCGTCAGCTGCGCACACAATTCCGCTGTTGTGCGGCTTGCTTCTTCACCTCCTGCAAGCTGCCGGCTCTCCGTCTACCGAAGGCGAAAGAGCCGCTTCTTCGCGCACTGCTGCTTGTGCCGGTGGCGGTGCGCTCCGGAGCGCTGCTTCGGGCGAAAGACGCCCGCCAGCGGCACTTCGCTCCGGACAGCTCCGTACTTTTGGTTTCTGCCTCTCTCGTCGTCTGCATCCTAGCCAAAAGCTTCTCCATGACTTCTCGCCGAGAAAGAAAGTGTGCCAGCTCTGCAAACATCTTCCGATCTTGCTTGACGAGTTCACCCAGTCCTTTGCATCTCGCAGCGCAAAGAGACCCGCAAGAGTTTCTACGGAGTGTTGCAGGAGCACTAGCAGGATGCATTGCAAAGTTGTCCAAAAACTTCTTCTATTCGCATGCTAACGTGATTTTCAAAGGCATGCGAGTGGCAATCCACCATCCCGCAGCAGTTCCTAAGCTGCGCACACAATGCTGGTGTCGTGCGGCTTGCTTCTTCACCTGCTGCAAGCTGCCGGCTCTCCGTCTACCGAAGGCGAAAGAGCCGCTTCTTCGCGCACTGCTGGTAGTGCCGGTGGCGGTGCGCTCCGGAGCGCTGCTTCGGGCGAAAGACGCCCGCGAGTGGCACTTCGCTCCGGACAGCTCCGGACTTTTGGTTTCTGCCTCTCTCGTCGTCTGCATCCTAGCCAAAAGCTTCTCCATGACTTCTCGCCAAGAAAGAAAGTGTGCCAGCTCTGCAAACATCTTCCGATCTTGCTTGACGAGTTCACCCAGTTCTTTGCATCTCGCAGCGCAAAGAGACCTGCAAGAGTTTCTACGGAGTGTTGCAGGAGCACTAGCAGGATGCATTGCAAAGTTGTCCAAAAACTTCTTCTATTCGCATGCTAACGTGATTTTCAAAGGCATGCGAGTGGCAATCCACCATCCCGCAGCAGTTCCTAAGCTGCGCACACAATGCTGGTGTCGTGCGGCTTGCTTCTTCACCTGCTGCAAGCTGCCGGCTCTCCGTCTACCGAAGGCGAAAGAGCCGCTTCTTCGCGCACTGCTGCTTGTGCCGGTGGCGGTGCGCTCCGGAGCGCTGCTTCGGGCGAAAGACGCCCGGGAGCGGCACTTCGCTCCGGACAGCTCCGTACTTTTGGTTTCTGCCTCTCTCGTCGTCTGCATCCTAGCCAAAAGCTTCTCCATGACTTCTCGCCGAGAGAGAAAGTGTGCCAGCTCTGCAAACATCTTCCGATCTTGCTTGACGAGTTCACCCAGTACTTTGCATCTCGCAGCGCAGAGACCGGCAAGAGTTTCCACGGAGTGTTGCAGGAGCACTAGCAAGATGCATTGCAAAGTTGTCCAAAAACTTCTTCCATTCGCATGCTAACGTGATTTTCAAAGGCATGCGAGTGGCAATCCACCATTCCGCAGCAGTTCCTAAGCTGCGCACACAATGCTGGTGTCGTGCGGCTTGCTTCTTCACCTGCTGCAAGCTGCCGGCTCTCCGTCTACCGATGGCGAAAGAGCCGCTTCTTCGCGCACTGCTGGTTGTGCCGGTGGCGGTGCGCTCCGGAGCGCTGCTTCGGGCGAAAGACGCCCGCGATCGGCACTTCGCTCCGGACAGCTCCGTACTTTTGGTTTCTGCCTCTCTCGTCGTCTGCATCCTAGCCAAAAGCTTCTCCATGACTTCTCGCCGAGAAAGAAAGTGTGCCAGCTCTGCAAACATCTTCCGATCTTGCTTGACGAGTTCACCCAGTTCTTTGCATCTCGCAGCGCAAAGAGACCCGCAAGAGTTTCCACGGAGTGTTGCAGAAGCACTAGCAAGATGCATTGCAAAGTTGTCCAAAAACTTCTTCCATTCGCATGCTAACGTGATTTTCAAAGGCATGCGAGTGGCAATCCACCATTCCGCAGCAGTTCGACATCGGCGCACACAATGCTGGTGTCGTGCGGCTTGCTTCTTCACCTCCTGCAAGCTGCCGGCTCTCCGTCTACCGAAGGCGAAAGAGCCGCTTCTTCGCGCACTGCTGCTTGTGCCGGTGGCGGTGCGCTCCGGAGCGCTGCTTCGGGCGAAAGACGCCCGCGAGCGGCACTTCGCTCCGGACAGCTCCGTACCTTTGGCTTCTTCCTCTCTCGTCGTCTGCATCCTAGCCAAAAGCTTCTCCATGACTTCTCGCCGGGAGAGAAAGTGTGCCAGCTCTGCAAACATCTTCCGATCTTGCTTGACGAGTTCACCCAGTTCTTTGCATCTCGCAGCGCAAAGAGACCCGCAAGAGTTTCTACGGAGTGTTGCAGGAGCACTAGCAAGATGCATTGCAAAGTTGTCCAAAAACTTCTTCCATTCGCATGCTAACGTGATTTTCAAAGGCATGCGAGTGGCAATCCACCATCCCGCAGCAGTTCCTAAGCTGCGCACACAATGCTGGTGTCGTGCGGCTTGCTTCTTCACCTCCTGCAAGCTGCCGGCTCTCCGTCTACCGAAGGCGAAAGAGCCGCTTCTTCGCGCACTGCTGCTTGTGCCGGTGGCGGTGCGCTCCGGAGCGCTGCTTCGGGCGAAAGACGCCCGCGAGCGGCACTTCGCTCCGGACAGCTCCGTACCTCCGGCTTCTGCCTCTCTCGTCGTCTGCATCCTAGCCAAAAGCTTCTCCATGACTTCTCGCCGAGAAAGAAAGTGTGCCAGCTCTGCAAACATCTTCCGATCTTGCTTGACGAGTTCACCCAGTTCTTTGCATCTCGCAGCGCAAAGAGTCTAACATGAGTTTCCACGGAGTGTTGCAGGAGCACTAGCAAGATGCATTGCAAAGTTGTCCAAAAACTTCTTCCATTCGCATGCTAACGTGATTTTCAAAGGCATGCGAGTGGCAATCCACCATCCCGCAGCAGTTCGACAGCTGCGCACACAATGCTGGTGTCGTGCGGCTTGCTTCTTCACCTCCTGCAAGCTGCCGGCTCTCCGTCTACCGAAGGCGAAAGAGCCGCTTCTTCGCGCACTGCTGCTTGTGCCGGTGGCGGTGCGCTCCGGAGCGCTGCTTCGGGCGAAAGACGCCCGCCAGCGGCACTTCGCTCCGGACAGCTCCGTACTTTTGGCTTCTGCCTCTCTCGTCGTCTGCATCCTAGCCAAAAGCTTCTCCATGACTTCTCGCCGAGAAAGAAAGTGTGCCAGCACTGCAAACATCTTCCGATCTTGCTTGCCGAGTTCACCCAGTTCTTTGCATCTCGCAGCGCAAAGAGACCCGCAAGAGTTTCCACGGAGTGTTGCAGGAGCACTAGCAAGATGCATTGCAAAGTTGTCCAAAAACTTCTTCCATTCGCATGCTAACGTGATTTTCAAAGGCATGCGAGTGGCAATCCACCATCCCGCAGCAGTTCGTAAGCTGCGCACACAATGCTGGTGTCGTGCGGCTTGCTTCTTCACCTGCTGCAAGCTGCCGGCTCTCCGTCTACCGAAGGCGAAAGAGCCGCTTCTTCGCGCACTGCTGGTTGTGCCGGTGGCGGTGCGCTCCGGAGCGCTGCTTCGGGCGAAAGACGCCCGCGAGTGGCACTTCGCTCCGGACAGCTCCGTACCTCCGGCTTCTGCCTCTCTCGTCGTCTGCATCCTAGCCAAAAGCTTCTCCATGACTTCTCGCCGGGAGAGAAAGTGTGCCAGCTCTGCAAACATCTTCCGATCTTGCTTGACGAGTTCACCCAGTTCTTTGCATCTCGCAGCGCAAAGAGACCCGCAAGAGTTTCTACGGAGTGTTGCAGGAGCACTAGCAAGATGCATTGCAAAGTTGTCCAAAAACTTCTTCCATTCGCATGCTAACGTGATTTTCAAAGGCATGCGAGTGGCAATCCACCATTCCGCAGCAGTTCCTAAGCTGCGCACACAATGCTGCTGTCGTGCGGCTTGCTTCTTCACCTCCTGCAAGCTGCCGGCTCTCCGTCTACCGAAGGCGAAAGAGCCGCTTCTTCGTGCACTGCTGGTTGTGCCGGTGGCGGTGCGCTCCGGAGCGCTGCTTCGGGCGAAAGACGCCCGCGAGTGGCACTTCGCTCCGGACAGCTCCGTACCTCCGGCTTCTGCCTCTCTCGTCGTCTGCATCCTAGCCAAAAGCTTCTCCATGACTTCTCGCCGAGAGAGAAAGTGTGCCAGCTCTGCAAACATCTTCCGATCTTACTTGCCGAGTTCACCCAGTTTTTTGCATCTCGCAGCGCAAAGAGACCCGCAAGAGTTTCTACGGAGTGTTGCAGGAGCACTAGCAAGATGCATTGCAAAGTTGTCCAAAAACTTCTTCCATTCGCATGCTAACGTGATTTTCAAAGGCATGCGAGTGGCAATCCACCATCCCGCAGCAGTTCGACAGCTGCGCACACAATGCTGGTGTCGTGCGGCTTGCTTCTTCACCTCCTGCAAGCTGCCGGCTCTCCGTCTACCGAAGGCGAAAGAGCCACTTCTTCGCGCACTGCTGCTTGTGCCGGTGGCGGTGCGCTCCGGAGCGCTGCTTCGGGCGAAAGACGCCCGCGAGCGGCACTTCGCTCCGGACAGCTCCGTACCTCCGGCTTCTGCCTCTCTCGTCGTCTGCATCCTAGCCAAAAGCTTCTCCATGACTTCTCGCCGGGAGAGAAAGTGTGCCAGCTCTGCAAACATCTTCCGATCTTGCTTGACGAGTTCACCCAGTTCTTTGCATCTCGCAGCGCAAAGAGACCCGCAAGAGTTTCTACGGAGTGTTGCAGGAGCACTAGCAAGATGCATTGCAAAGTTGTCCAAAAACTTCTTCTATTCGCATGCTAACGTGATTTTCAAAGGCATGCGAGTGGCAATCCACCATCCCGCAGCAGTTCGACATCTGCGCACACAAGGATGCTGTCGTGCGGATTGCTTCTTCACCTCCTGCAAGCTGCCGGCTCTCTGTCTACCGAAGGCGAAAGAGCCGCTTCTTCGCGCACTGCTGCTTGTGCCGGTGGCGGTGCGCTCCGGAGCGCTGCTTCGGGCGAAAGACGCCCGCGAGCGGCACTTCGCTCCGGACAGCTCCGTACTTTTGGTTTCTGCCTCTCTCGTCGTCTGCATCCTAGCCAAAAGCTTCTCCATGACTTCTCGCCGAGAAAGAAAGTGTCCCACCACTGCAAACATCTTCCGATCTTGCTTGACGAGTTCACCCAGTTCTTTACATCTCGCAGCGCAAAGAGACCGGCTAGAGTTTCCACGGAGTGTTGCAGAAGCACTAGCAAGATGCATTGCAAAGTTGTCCAAAAACTTCTTCCATTCGCATGCTAACGTGATTTTCAAAGGCATGCGAGTGGCAATCCACCATCCCGCAGCAGTTCGACATCGGCGCACACAATGCTGGTGTCGTGCGGCTTGCATCTGCACCTCTTGCAAGCTGCCGGCTCTCCGTCTACCGAAGGCGAAAGAGCCGCTTCTTCGCGCACTGTTGGTTGTGCCGGTGGCGGTGCGCTCCGGAGCGCTGCTTCGGGCGAAAGACGCCCGTGAGCGGCACTTCGCTCCGGACAGCTCCGTACCTCCGGCTTCTTCCTCTCTCGTCGTCTGCATCCTAGCCAAAAGCTTCTCCATGACTTCTCGCCGTGAGAGAAAGTGTGCCAGCACTGCAAACATCTTCCGATCTTGCTTGACGAGTTCACCCAGTACTTTGCATCTCGCAGCGCAAAGAGACCGGCAAGAGTTTCCACGGAGTGTTGCAGGAGCACTAGCAAGATGCATTGCAAAGTTGTCCAAAAACTTCTTCCAGTCGCATGCTAACGTGATTTTCAAAGGCATGCGAGTGGCAATCCACCATCCCGCAGCAGTTCGACAGCTGCGCACACAATGCTGGTAAGCTGGTGTCGTGCGGCTTGCTTCTTCACCTGCTGCAAGCTGCCGGCTCTCCGTCTACCGAAGGCGAAAGAGCCGCTTCTTCGCGCACTGCTGCTTGTGCCGGTGGCGGTGCGCCCCCGTGCGCTTCTTCGGGCGAAAGACGCCCGCGAGCGGCACTTCGCTCCGGACAGCTCCGTACCTCCGGCTTCTGCCTCTCTCGTCGTCTGCATCCTAGCCAAAAGCTTCTCCATGACTTTTCGCCGACAGAACTTGGGTGCCAGCACAGCAAACGTCTCCCAGTCTTGGCCCTGATTTTTGTCGTGGCTGCGCATTGTTGAAGCATTTATCTTCTTAATGAAGCGACGAATTTATTTCCAGATGGCTGTGATCTCCTCATATTTATCTTTGTGCGGTCAAGACACAGCAACAATACATTCTTGAGAAAGGAAAAGATCTCGAGAGATATTCCTGTCCGTCAGTGTGTCGCAGCTGCTGAAAAAGGGCAAAGCTGAAGAACCTTGCTCAGCTTAATTTCTGTGCAGCTCACAGCATGCGAAGCATGGGGCAGCCGAGCACCGCGCTTTTGTGCGCTCTTAAAGGAATTTCAAAAAATCCCGGAGCTTTTCATCCACAAGCACAGTCAGCTGCATCCGCTTTTGCTTCTTGAAAAACTCAGCGCTCTCCTTTTTTCGGTGTAGATCTTGATCTCTGGTTCCTGGGACTTTACCCAAGTGTTTGCTGTTTTGTACTTTCTTCTTTGGCAGTCAGAAACTTGTGGTATAATCTGGTACATGTTTTTTGGAAAACATTTCCTGTCTAAAAATGATACATAGCTGCAATTTACCCGACTGTATATAACTACTCTTTTACTGTATAAAAGAAAGGTTATTAGAAAGATACACCTCCTGAATTTCAATGATTGAAAAAAGCGTCTTACTTCTTTTTCCTATTCTCTGTATTTCCTTCTCTTTGTTATGTTTCTTTGGCTATTATGGTTATTCTGTTCCTGTTGTGGGACAGCAAATGTTCAGGCTCTTCTAATTTTGTCACTAATTAAATAATCCATCTTCCCCGCCGGAAAGATGCAGGATGTGTCTCATTTTCACTGCTCCTATTTCGTTTGCTTATTCTTTTGAATGGCTCCCTGTCTTCCTACTCACACTCTGAGTAACGAATTTCTAATTTTCTTTCCTATCTGCCTTTACCAATTTTTCTCTGACTTGGATGCTATTGAATTAAGCCAAGCCAAGTTGAAGAATTGCATCAAGAAGAGTGTTCAATGAAAAAAAAATTTAGTTTTGGGGTTCTATCACAGAAGAGTTCAAAGACTCTTCCCATGTGAAGAATATCTGATGAATATCTTAAAAACTATCATCTCTGTGCAAGTATTTTGCATCCAGTTCTTGCTCTAGTCCTTGCTTTGGCAAATTTGACACAAGTGCGGCATTGTGTGTTTTGCAGCTTCTAGGGAGATGGTTCCAGGTCTTGAGAAAGTCGTGGGCTTTGTCTCAATTTAGACATCTGAAAATCATCTAGGCATCCCAAAGACTCATTAGAAATACAAATACCTGCAGGGAACCGGAGGTGAGCTTCATCTTACCATGTGTCTTGAACAGGGTGTTCTATGTGTGAAAGAGATTCTAGTCAGAATTCTGCTCAGTACAGTCCATCAAGTTGAGAGAATTGATCATTTTAATCTGGGCTTTATATCCACAGAGGCTGAAGGTGTCTCCATGCTCCAGTGCCTATCAGTCTTCTCAAATATTTCAATCCATGAGTTGAATTCTAGCAGCAAAAACTTTTCTCCAGGTGACCTTTACCAAGAGACTCAATGTTAGGTGGAATCAAACAACTCCTTTTTTGTCCATTTTATCGAAAGTGATCTTAAAGAGTCAATCCATATGCTTAGGTGAGAGAAATCCTACCATTGGCAGATGGCATGTATTGGCCAGTATTGACAGCAGAAAGAAGCAAAAAAGCATGCAAAAAAATGCTGAATGCAGTAAGCAGACCATCAAGCAAACCGGTGGAAAAATAGTTGCTTTGTATGTAAGATGAATCGGAGAGATACATATGGAGTTCTTCATGATGTTTTTCATTGACATTTAAAAAAGGAAAGAGGCTAAAACTATGATGGAAGGGATTAATTGCTTGATGTTAGAGTATTTCTTTAGAGAGACGTAACAAGTGAATACATGTTTAACCAGTTATCGGCTTCCCATCAGCAATGGGTGCACTTTAATCGCCTTTAAAAGCTGTAATCAAATACTTTTTAAAGCAATTTTTCCCCTTATCTTTGCAAGAGCCTTTTCCTGTTATTTTTGAACAATAGGAAAAATATCCAGCAAAGGATCAACGGGCTGCTCTGTCATTTAATATTAGAAAACACTTATGGTATACTTTCTAGAAGAAAGAGTACCTAAATAAAGACTATTCCCATTATGCTTGTAAAACATTCTTCCAACCATAGGAAAATCAAAAATTATAGTATTTCAAGGATCCCACACTCCTAGAACACATTCATTTAACACACTCATAATTTATCAAACACAGTT
Source organism: Motacilla alba alba (assembly GCF_015832195.1). Classification (NCBI taxonomy): domain Eukaryota; kingdom Metazoa; phylum Chordata; class Aves; order Passeriformes; family Motacillidae; genus Motacilla; species Motacilla alba. The sequence continues at coordinate 22,756,826 of NC_052016.1, read as the reverse complement.
TCTAATTAGACCTTTAAGAGTCAAACAGAGTGTTGTATCCACAGGCACAGTAAGAGCAGCCCGAGTTGGCATAGGTGGCAGCTTGTCCCTGGGCGGCATCTTGATATTCGTGGAAATCCAGCAGGCACACGGCCCCGAAGGGCAAAGGGTCGACCTGGTACTGACAAAGGCTTCTGCCCAGGGAAACAAAATTCGCCAACCCACGTTCCCGATCTCAGTTTGCAGAGCTCCATAGGCACTCTCAAAGCAGCCCGAATTGGCACAGGTGGCAGCTTGTCCCTGGGCAGCATCTTGATATTCGTGGAAATCCAGCAGGCAGCCTGACCTGGGAAACAAAACCGAGAAACCCACGTTCCTGGTCTCAGTTTGCAGAGCTCTGTGGGCACTCTCAAAGCAGCCCAAGTTGGCACAGGTGGCAGCTTGTCCCTGGGCAGCATCTTGATATTCGTGGAAATCCTGCAGCAGGCAGCCGAGAACAAAGGGCGGAGGGCCTATCTGGTACTGACAAAGGCTTCTGCCCGGGGAAACAAAACTCAGCACCCCATGTTCCTGGTTTCTGTTTGTAGAGCTCCATGGGCACACTCAAAGTAGCCTGAGTTGGCACAGGTGGCAGCTTGTCCCTGGGCGGCATCTTGATATTCGTGGAAATCCTGCTGCCAGCCTACCCCTAAGGGCCGAGGGCCTACCTGGTAATGACAAAGACTTCTGCCCGGGGAAACAAAACCCACAAACTCATGTTCCTGGTCTCAGTTTGCAGAGCTCCGTAGGCATTCTCAAAGCAGCCCGAGTTGGCACAGGTGGCAGCTTGTCCCTGGGCGGCATCTTGATATTCGTGGAAATCCAGCAGGCGGCCTGCCGTGGGAAACAAAACCCAGAAACCCATGTTCCTGGTCTCAGTTTGAAGAGCTCCATGGGCACTCTCAAAGCAGCCCGAGTTGGCACAGGTGGCAGCTTGTCCCTGGGCGGCATCTTGATATTCGTGGAAATCCAGCCGGCTGCCGGCCAAGCAGGGCCGAGGGCCTATCTGGTACTGCAAATGCTTCTGCCCGGGGAAACAAAACCAACAACCCATGTTCCTGGTTTCAGATTTAAGAGTTCCATGGGAACACTCAAAGCAGCCCGAGTTGGCACAGGTAGCAGCTTGACCCTGGGCAACATCTTGATATTCGTAGAAATCTGGCTGCCAGGCTGCCCCTAAGGGCCGAGGGCCTACCTGGTACTGACAAAGGCTTCTGCCCGGGGAAACAAAACCCACAAACTCATGTTCCTGGTCTCAGTTTGCAGAGCTCCGTGGGCACTCTCAAAGCAGCCCGAGTTGGCACAGGTGGCAGCTTGTCCCTGGGCGGCATCTTGATATTCGTGGAAATCCTGCAGCAGGCAGCCGAGAACGAAGGGCCGAGGGCCTATCTGGTACTGACAAAGGCTTCTGCCAGGGAAAATAAAACTCAGCACCCCATGTTCCTGGTTTCTGTTTGTAGAGCACCGTGGGCACACTCAAAGCAGCCCGAGTGTGCACAAGTGGCAGCTTGTCCCTGGGCGGCATCTTGATATGCGTGGAAATCCAGCAGGCTGCCTGCCTTTAAGGACCAAGGGCCTATCTGGTACTGACAAAGGCTTCTGCCTGGGGAAACAAAACTCAGCACCCCACGTTCCTGGTCTCAGGTTGCAGAGCTCCATGGGCACTCTCTAAGCAACCCGAGTTGGCACAGGTGGCAGCTTGACCCTGGGCAACATCTTGATATTCGTGGAAATCTGGCTGCCAGGCTGCCCCTAAGGGCCGAGGGCCTACCTGGTACTGACAAAGGCTTCTGCCCGGGGAAACAAAACCCACAAACTCATGTTCCTGGTCTCAGTTTGCAGAGCTCCGTCGGCATTCTCAAAGCAGCCCGAGTTGGCACAGGTGGCAGCTTGTCCCTGGGCGGCATCTTGATATTCGTGGAAATCCTGCAGCAGGCAGCCGAGAACGAAGGGCCGAGGGCCTATCTGGTACTGACAAAGGCTTCTGCCAGGGAAAATAAAACTCAGCACCCCATGTTCCTGGTTTCTGATTGTAGAGCACCGTGGGCACACTCAAAGCAGCCCGAGTGTGCGCAGGTGGCAGCTTGTCCCTGGGCAGCATCTTGATATTCGTGGAAATCCAGCAGTCTGCCTGCCTTTAAGGACCAAGGGCCTACCTGGTACTGACAAAGGCTTCTGCCTGGGGAAACAAAACTCAGCACCCCACGTTCCTGGTCTCAGGTTGCAGAGCTCCATGGGCACTCTCTAAGCAACCCGAGTTGGCACAGGTGGCAGCTTGTCCCTGGGCGGCATCTTGATATTCGTGGAAATCCAGCAGGCTGCCGGCCAAGCAGGGCCGAGGGCCTATCTGGTACTGCAAATGCTTCTGCCCGGGGAAACAAAACCAACAACCCATGTTCCTGGTTTCAGATTTAAGAGATCCATGGGAACACTCAAAGCAGCCCGAGTTGGCACAGGTGGCAGCTTGTCCCTGGGCAATATCTTGATATTCGTAGAAATCTGGCTGCCAGGCTGCCCCTAAGGGCCGAGGGCCTACCTGGTACTGACAAATGCTTCTGCCCAGGGAAACAAAACCCAAGACCCCACGTTCCTGGTCTCAGTTTGCAGAGCTCCATGGGCACTCTCTAAGCAGCGCGAGGTGGCACAGGTGGCAGCTTGTCCCTGGGTGGCATCTTGATATTCGTGGAAATCCTGCAGCAGGCAGCCGAGAACAAAGGACGGAGGGCCTATCTGGTACTGACAAAGGCTTCTTCCCGGGAAAATAAAACTCAGCACCCCATGTTCCTGGTTTCTGTTTGTAGAGCCCCATGGGCACTCTCAAAGCAGCCCGAGTTGGCACAGGTGGCAGCTTGTCCCTGGGCGGCATCTTGATATTCGTGGAAATCTTGCTGCCAGCCTGCCCCAAAGGGTGGAGGGCCTACCTGGTACTGACAAAGGCTTCTGCCTGGGGAAACAAAACCCACCACCCCACGTTCCTGGTTTCAGTTTGAAGAGTTCCGTGGGTACTCTCAACGCAGCCGGAGTTGGCACAGGTGGCAGCTTGTCCCTGGGCGGCATCTTGATATTCGTGGAAATCCTGCAGCAGGCAGCCGAGAACGAAGGGCCGAGGGCCTATCTGGTACTGACAAAGGCTTCTGCCCGGGAAAATAAAAATCAGCACCCCATGCTCCTGGTTTCTGTTTGCAGAGCACCGTGGGCACACTCAAAGCAGCCCGAGTTGGCACAGGTGGCAGCTTGTCCCTGGGCGGCATCTTGATATTCGTGGAAATCCAGCAGGCACACGGCCCCGAAGGGCAAAGGGTCGACCTGGTACTGACAAAGGCTTCTGCCCAGGGAAACAAAATTCGCCAACCCACGTTCCCGATCTCAGTTTGCAGAGCTCCATAGGCACTCTCAAAGCAGCCCAAATTGGCACAGGTGGCAGCTTGTCCCTGGGCAGCATCTTGATATTCGTGGAAATCCAGCAGGCAGCCTGACCTGGGAAACAAAACCGAGAAACCCACGTTCCTGGTCTCAGTTTGCAGAGCTCTGTGGGCACTCTCAAAGCAGCCCAAGTTGGCACAGGTGGCAGCTTGTCCCTGGGCGGCATCTTGATATTCGTGGAAATCCTGCAGCAGGCAGCCGAGAACAAAGGGCGGAGGGCCTATCTGGTACTGACAAAGGCTTCTGCCCGGGGAAACAAAACTCAGCACCCCATGTTCCTGGTTTCTGTTTGTAGAGCTCCATGGGCACACTCAAAGTAGCCTGAGTTGGCACAGGTGGCAGCTTGTCCCTGGGCGGCATCTTGATATTCGTGGAAATCCTGCTGCCAGCCTACCCCTAAGGGCCGAGGGCCTACCTGGTAATGACAAAGACTTCTGCCCGGGGAAACAAAACCCACAAACTCATGTTCCTGGTCTCAGTTTGCAGAGCTCCGTAGGCATTCTCAAAGCAGCCCGAGTTGGCACAGGTGGCAGCTTGTCCCTGGGTGGCATCTTGATATTCGTGGAAATCCAGCAGGCGGCCTGCCGTGGGAAACAAAACCCAGAAACCCATGTTCCTGGTCTCAGTTTGAAGAGCTCCATGGGCACTCTCAAAGCAGCCCGAGTTGGCACAGGTGGCAGCTTGTCCCTGGGCGGCATCTTGATATTCGTGGAAATCCAGCCGGCTGCCGGCCAAGCAGGGCCGAGGGCCTATCTGGTACTGCAAATGCTTCTGCCCGGGGAAACAAAACCAACAACCCATGTTCCTGGTTTCAGATTTAAGAGTTCCATGGGAACACTCAAAGCAGCCCGAGTTGGCACAGGTAGCAGCTTGACCCTGGGCAACATCTTGATATTCATGGAAATCCAGCAGGCAGCCTGACCTGGGAAACAAAACCGAGAAACCCACGTTCCTGGTCTCAGTTTGCAGAGCTCTGTGGGCACTCTCAAAGCAGCCCAAGTTGGCACAGGTGGCAGCTTGTCCCTGGGCGGCATCTTGATATTCGTGGAAATCCTGCAGCAGGCAGCCGAGAACAAAGGGCGGAGGGCCTATCTGGTACTGACAAAGGCTTCTGCCCGGGGAAACAAAACTCAGCACCCCATGTTCCTGGTTTCTGTTTGTAGAGCTCCATGGGCACACTCAAAGTAGCCTGAGTTGGCACAGGTGGCAGCTTGTCCCTGGGCGGCATCTTGATATTCGTGGAAATCCTGCTGCCAGCCTACCCCTAAGGGCCGAGGGCCTACCTGGTAATGACAAAGACTTCTGCCCGGGGAAACAAAACCCACAAACTCATGTTCCTGGTCTCAGTTTGCAGAGCTCCGTAGGCATTCTCAAAGCAGCCCGAGTTGGCACAGGTGGCAGCTTGTCCCTGGGCGGCATCTTGATATTCGTGGAAATCCAGCAGGCGGCCTGCCGTGGGAAACAAAACCCAGAAACCCATGTTCCTGGTCTCAGTTTGAAGAGCTCCATGGGCACTCTCAAAGCAGCCCGAGTTGGCACAGGTGGCAGCTTGTCCCTGGGCGGCATCTTGATATTCGTGGAAATCCAGCCGGCTGCCGGCCAAGCAGGGCCGAGGGCCTATCTGGTACTGCAAATGCTTCTGCCCGGGGAAACAAAACCAACAACCCATGTTCCTGGTTTCAGATTTAAGAGTTCCATGGGAACACTCAAAGCAGCCCGAGTTGGCACAGGTAGCAGCTTGACCCTGGGCAACATCTTGATATTCGTAGAAATCTGGCTGCCAGGCTGCCCCTAAGGGCCGAGGGCCTACCTGGTACTGACAAAGGCTTCTGCCCTGGGAAACAAAACCCACAAACTCATGTTCCTGGTCTCAGTTTGCAGAGCTCCGTGGGCACTCTCAAAGCAGCCCGAGTTGGCACAGGTGGCAGCTTGTCCCTGGGCGGCATCTTGATATTCGTGGAAATCCTGCAGCAGGCAGCCGAGAACGAAGGGCCGAGGGCCTATCTGGTACTGACAAAGGCTTCTGCCAGGGAAAATAAAACTCAGCACCCCATGTTCCTGGTTTCTGTTTGTAGAGCACCGTGGGCACACTCAAAGCAGCCCGAGTGTGCACAAGTGGCAGCTTGTCCCTGGGCGGCATCTTGATATGCGTGGAAATCCAGCAGGCTGCCTGCCTTTAAGGACCAAGGGCCTATCTGGTACTGACAAAGGCTTCTGCCTGGGGAAACAAAACTCAGCACCCCACGTTCCTGGTCTCAGGTTGCAGAGCTCCATGGGCACTCTCTAAGCAACCCGAGTTGGCACAGGTGGCAGCTTGACCCTGGGCAACATCTTGATATTCGTGGAAATCTGGCTGCCAGGCTGCCCCTAAGGGCCGAGGGCCTACCTGGTACTGACAAAGGCTTCTGCCCGGGGAAACAAAACCCACAAACTCATGTTCCTGGTCTCAGTTTGCAGAGCTCCGTCGGCATTCTCAAAGCAGCCCGAGTTGGCACAGGTGGCAGCTTGTCCCTGGGCGGCATCTTGATATTCGTGGAAATCCTGCAGCAGGCAGCCGAGAACGAAGGGCCGAGGGCCTATCTGGTACTGACAAAGGCTTCTGCCAGGGAAAATAAAACTCAGCACCCCATGTTCCTGGTTTCTGATTGTAGAGCACCGTGGGCACACTCAAAGCAGCCCGAGTGTGCACAGGTGGCAGCTTGTCCCTGGGCAGCATCTTGATATTCGTGGAAATCCAGCAGTCTGCCTGCCTTTAAGGACCAAGGGCCTACCTGGTACTGACAAAGGCTTCTGCCTGGGGAAACAAAACTCAGCACCCCACGTTCCTGGTCTCAGGTTGCAGAGCTCCATGGGCACTCTCTAAGCAACCCGAGTTGGCACAGGTGGCAGCTTGTCCCTGGGCGGCATCTTGATATTCGTGGAAATCCAGCAGGCTGCCGGCCAAGCAGGGCCGAGGGCCTATCTGGTACTGCAAATGCTTCTGCCCGGGGAAACAAAACCAACAACCCATGTTCCTGGTTTCAGATTTAAGAGATCCATGTGAACACTCAAAGCAGCCCGAGTTGGCACAGGTGGCAGCTTGACCCTGGGCAATATCTTGATATTCGTAGAAATCTGGCTGCCAGGCTGCCCCTAAGGGCCGAGGGCCTACCTGGTACTGACAAATGCTTCTGCCCAGGGAAACAAAACCCAAGACCCCACGTTCCTGGTCTCAGTTTGCAGAGCTCCATGGGCACTCTCTAAGCAGCGCGAGGTGGCACAGGTGGCAGCTTGTCCCTGGGTGGCATCTTGATATTCGTGGAAATCCTGCAGCAGGCAGCCGAGAACAAAGGACGGAGGGCCTATCTGGTACTGACAAAGGCTTCTTCCCGGGAAAATAAAACTCAGCACCCCATGTTCCTGGTTTCTGTTTGTAGAGCCCCATGGGCACTCTCAAAGCAGCCCGAGTTGGCACAGGTGGCAGCTTGTCCCTGGGCGGCATCTTGATATTCGTGGAAATCTTGCTGCCAGCCTGCCCCAAAGGGTGGAGGGCCTACCTGGTACTGACAAAGGCTTCTGCCGGGGGAAACAAAACCCACCACCCCACGTTCCTGGTTTCAGTTTGAAGAGTTCCGTGGGTACTCTCAACGCAGCCGGAGTTGGCACAGGTGGCAGCTTGTCCCTGGGCGGCATCTTGATATTCGTGGAAATCCTGCAGCAGGCAGCCGAGAACGAAGGGCCGAGGGCCTATCTGGTACTGACAAAGGCTTCTGCCCGGGAAAATAAAAATCAGCACCCCATGCTCCTGGTTTCTGTTTGCAGAGCACCGTGGGCACTATCAAAGCAGCCCGAGTTGGCACAGGTGGCAGCTTGTCCCTGGGCAGCATCTTGATATTCGTGGAAATCCTGCTGCCAGCCTGCCCCTAAAGGTGGAGGGCCTACCTGGTACTGACAAAGACTTCTGCCCGGGGAAACAAAACCCACGATCCCACATTCCTGGTTTCAGTTTGAAGAGTTCCGTGGGCACTCTCTACGCAGCCTGAGTTGGCACCGGTGGCAGCTTGTCCCTGGGCGGCATCTTGATATTCGTGGAAATCCAGCAGGATGCCTGCCCTTAAGGACCAAGGGCCTACCTGGTACTGACAGTGGCTTCTGCCTGGGGAAACAAAACTCAGCACCCCACGTTCCTGGTCTCAGTTTGCAGAGCTCCATGGGCATTCTCAAAGCATCCCGAGTTGGCACAGGTGGCAGCTTGTCCCTGTGCGGCATCTTGATATTCGTGGAAATCCAGCAGGCTGCCGGACAAGCAGGGCCAAGGGCCTATATGGTATTGCAAATGCTTCTGCCCGGGAAAATAAAACTCAGCACCCCATGTTCCCGGTTTCTGTTTGTAGAGCACCGTGGGCACTCTCAAAGCAGCCTGAGTTGGCACAGGTGGCAGCTTGTCCCTGGGCGGCATCTTGATATTCGTGGACATCCTGCTGCCAGCCTGCCCTTAAGGACCAAGGGGCTACCTGGTACAGACAGTGGCTTCTGCCTGGGGAAACGAAACTCAGCAACCCACGTTCCTGGTCTCAGTTTGAAGATATCTATGGGCACTCTCAAAGGAGCCCGAGTTGCAAGAGGTAGCAGCTTGTCCCTGGGCGGCATCTTGATATTCGTGGAAATCCAGCAGGCAGCCTGCCGTGGGAAACAAAACCCAGAAACCCATGTTCCTGGTCTCAGTTTGAAGAGCTCCATGGGCACTCTCAAAGCAGCCCGAGTTGGCACAGTTGGCAGCTTGTCCCTGGGCGGCATCTTGATATTCGTGGAAATCCAGCAGGCTGCCGGCCAAGCAGGGCCGAGGGCCTATCTGGTACTGCAAATGCTTCTGCCCGGGGAAACAAAACCAACAACCCATGTTCCTGGTTTCAGATTTAAGAGTTCCATGGGCACACTCAAAGCAGCCCGAGTTGGCACAGGTGGCAGCTTGACCCTGGGCAACATCTTGATATACGTAGAAATCTGCCTGGCAGCCTGCCCCTATGGGCAGAGTGCCTACCTGGTACTGACAAATGCTTCTGCCCGGGGAAACAAAACCCATCACCCCACGTTCCTGGTCTCAGTTTGCAGAGCTCCATGGGCTCTCTCTAAGCAGCCCGAGTTGGCACAGGTGGCAGCTTGTCCCTGGGTGGCATCTTGATATTTGTGGAAATCCAGAGAGCAGCCTACCCCTAAGGAACAAGGGCCTGCCTGGCATTGACAAAGGCTTCTGCCCGGGGAAACAAAAATCAGCACCCCACGTTCCTGGTCTCAGTTTGCAGAGCTCCATGGGCACACTCTAAGCAGCCCGAGTTGGCACAGGTGGCAGCTTGTCCCTGGGCGGCATCTTGATATTTGTGGAAATCCTGCAGCCAGCCTGCCCCTAAGGGTGGAGGGCCTACCTGGTTCTGACAACGGCTTCTGCCTGGGGAAACAAAACTCAGCACCCCACGTTCCTGGTCTCAGTTTGCAGAGCTCCGTGGGCACTCTCTATGCAACCCGAGTTGGCACAGGTGGCAGCTTGTCCCTGGGCGGCATCTTGATATTCGTGGAAATCCTGCTGCCAGCCTACCCCAAAGGGCCGAGGGCCTTCCTGGTACTGACAAAGGCTTCTGCCCGGGGAAATAAAACCCACAAACTCATGTTCCTGGTCTCAGTTTGCAGAGCTCCGTGGACACTCTCAAAGCAGCCCGAGTTGGCACAGGTGGCAGCTTGTCCCTGGGCGGCATCTTGATATTCGTGGAAATCCTGCAGCAGGCAGCCGAGAACGAAGGGCCGAGGGCCTATCTGGTACTGACAAAGGCTTCTGCCCGGGAAAATAAAACTCAGCACCCCATGTTCCTGGTTTCTGTTTGTAGAGCCCCATGGGCACTCTCAAAGCAGCCCGAGTTGGCACAGGTGGCAGCTTGTCCCTGGGCGGCATCTTGATATTCGTGGAAATCCAGCAGGCAGCCTGCCGTGGGGAACAAAACCCAGAAACCCATGTTCCTGGTTTCAGTTTGAAGAGCTCCATGGGCACACTCAAAGCAGCCTCAGTTGGCACAGGTGGCAGCTTGTCCCTGGGCGGCATCTTGATATTCGTAGAAATCCAGCAGGCTGCCGGCCAAGCAGGGACAAGGGCCTATCTGGTACTGCAAATGCTTCTGCCCGGGGAAACAAAACCCACAACCCCACGTTCCTGGTTTCAGATTTAAGAGTTCCATGGGAACACTCAAAGCAGCCCGAGTTAGCACAGGTGGCAGCTTGACCCTGGGCAATATCTTGATATTCGTGGAAATCTGGCTGCCAGCCTGCCCCTAAGGGCCGAGGGCCTACCTGGTACTGACAAATGCTTCTGCCCGGGGAAACAAACCCTACCACCCCACGTTCCTGGTCTCAGTTTGAAGAGCTCCATGGGCACTCTCTAAGCAGCCCGAGTTGGCACAGGTGGCAGCTTGTCCCTGGGCGGCATCTTGATATTTGTGGAAATCCTGCAGCCAGCCTGCCCCTAAGGGTGGAGGGCCTACCTGGTTCTGACAACGGCTTCTGCCTGGGGAAACAAAACTCAGCACCCCACGTTCCTGGTCTCAGTTTGCAGAGCTCCGTGGGCACTCTCTATGCAACCCGAGTTGGCACAGGTGGCAGCTTGTCCCTGGGCGGCATCTTGATATTCGTGGAAATCCTGCTGCCAGCCTACCCCAAAGGGCCGAGGGCCTTCCTGGTACTGACAAAGGCTTCTGCCCGGGGAAATAAAACCCACAAACTCATGTTCCTGGTCTCAGTTTGCAGAGCTCCGTGGACACTCTCAAAGCAGCCCGAGTTGGCACAGGTGGCAGCTTGTCCCTGGGCGGCATCTTGATATTCGTGGAAATCCTGCAGCAGGCAGCCGAGAACGAAGGGCCGAGGGCCTATCTGGTACTGACAAAGGCTTCTGCCCGGGAAAATAAAACTCAGCACCCCATGTTCCTGGTTTCTGTTTGTAGAGCCCAATGGGCACTCTCAAAGCAGCCCGAGTTGGCACAGGTGGCAGCTTGTCCCTGGGCGGCATCTTGATATTCGTGGAAATCCAGCAGGCAGCCTGCCGTGGGGAACAAAACCCAGAAACCCATGTTCCTGGTTTCAGTTTGAAGAGCTCCATGGGCACACTCAAAGCAGCCTCAGTTGGCACAGGTGGCAGCTTGTCCCTGGGCGGCATCTTGATATTCGTAGAAATCCAGCAGGCTGCCGGCCAAGCAGGGCCAAGGGCCTATCTGGTACTGCAAATGCTTCTGCCCGGGGAAACAAAACCCACAACCCCACGTTCCTGGTTTCAGATTTAAGAGTTCCATGGGAACACTCAAAGCAGCCCGAGTTAGCACAGGTGGCAGCTTGACCCTGGGCAATATCTTGATATTCGTGGAAATCTGGCTGCCAGCCTGCCCCTAAGGGCCGAGGGCCTACCTGGTACTGACAAATGCTTCTGCCCGGGGAAACAAACCCTACCACCCCACGTTCCTGGTCTCAGTTTGAAGAGCTCCATGGGCACTCTCTAAGCAGCCCGAGTTGGCACAGGTGGCAGCTTGTCCCTGGGCGGCATCTTGATATTTGTGGAAATCCTGCAGCCAGCCTGCCCCTAAGGGTGGAGGGCCTACCTGGTTCTGACAACGGCTTCTGCCTGGGGAAACAAAACTCAGCACCCCACGTTCCTGGTCTCAGTTTGCAGAGCTCCGTGGGCACTCTCTATGCAACCCGAGTTGGCACAGGTGGCAGCTTGTCCCTGGGCGGCATCTTGATATTCGTGGAAATCCTGCTGCCAGCCTACCCCAAAGGGCCGAGGGCCTTCCTGGTACTGACAAAGGCTTCTGCCCGGGGAAATAAAACCCACAAACTCATGTTCCTGGTCTCAGTTTGCAGAGCTCCGTGGACACTCTCAAAGCAGCCCGAGTTGGCACAGGTGGCAGCTTGTCCCTGGGCGGCATCTTGATATTCGTGGAAATCCTGCAGCAGGCAGCCGAGAACGAAGGGCCGAGGGCCTATCTGGTACTGACAAAGGCTTCTGCCCGGGAAAATAAAACTCAGCACCCCATGTTCCTGGTTTCTGTTTGTAGAGCCCCATGGGCACTCTCAAAGCAGCCCGAGTTGGCACAGGTGGCAGCTTGTCCCTGGGCGGCATCTTGATATTCGTGGAAATCCAGCAGGCAGCCTGCCGTGGGGAACAAAACCCAGAAACCCATGTTCCTGGTTTCAGTTTGAAGAGCTCCATGGGCACACTCAAAGCAGCCTCAGTTGGCACAGGTGGCAGCTTGTCCCTGGGCGGCATCTTGATATTCGTAGAAATCCAGCAGGCTGCCGGCCAAGCAGGGACAAGGGCCTATCTGGTACTGCAAATGCTTCTGCCCGGGGAAACAAAACCCACAACCCCACGTTCCTGGTTTCAGATTTAAGAGTTCCATGGGAACACTCAAAGCAGCCCGAGTTAGCACAGGTGGCAGCTTGACCCTGGGCAATATCTTGATATTCGTGGAAATCTGGCTGCCAGCCTGCCCCAAATGGCCGAGGGCCTACCTGGTACTGACAAATGCTTCTGCCCGGGGAAACAAACCCTACCACCCCACGTTCCTGGTCTCAGTTTGAAGAGCTCCATGGGCACTCTCTAAGCAGCCCGAGTTGGCACAGGTGGCAGCTTGTCCCTGGGCGGCATCTTGATATTCGTGGAAATCCAGAGAGCAGCTTACCCCTAAGGAACAAGGGCCTGCCGGGTACTGACAAAGGCTTCTGCCCGGGGAAACAAAAATCAGCACCCCACCTTCCTGGTATCAGTTTGCAGAGCTCCGTGGGCACTCTCAAAGCAGCGTGAGTTGCCACAGGTGGCAGCTTGTCCCTGGGCGGCATCTTGATATTCGTGGAAATCCAGCCGGCTGCCGGCCAAGCAGGGCCGAGGGCCTATCTGGTACTGCAAATGCTTCTGCCCGGGGAAACAAAACCAACAACCCATGTTCCTGGTTTCAGATTTAAGAGTTCCATGGGCACACTCAAAGCAGCCCGAGTTGGCACAAGAGGCAGCTTGACCCTGGCAACATCTTGATATTCATAGAAATCTGGCTGCCAGGCTGCCCCTAGGGGCCGAGGGCCTACCTGGTACGGACAAAAGCTTCTGCCCGGGGAAACAAAACCCACCACCCCACGTTCCTGGTCTCAGTTTGCAGAGCTCCACGGGCACTCTCTAAGCAGCCCGAGTTGGCACAGGTGGCAGCTTGTCCCTGGGCGGCATCTTGATATTCGTGGAAATCCAGAGAGCAGCCTACCCCTAAGGAACAAGGGCCTGCCTGGTACTGACAAAGGCTTCTGCCCGGGAAAACAAAAATCAGCACCCCACATTCTTGGACTCAGTTTGCAGAGCTCCGTGGGCACTCTCAAAGCAGCCCGAGTTGGCACAGGTGGCAGCTTGTCCCTGGGCGGCATCTTGATATTTGTGGAAATCCTGCAGCCAGCCTGCCCCTAAGGGTGGAGGGCCTACCTGGTACTGACAACGGCTTCTGCCCGGGGAAACAAAACTCAGCACCCCACGTTCCTGGTCTCAGTTTGCAGAGCTCCATGGGCACTCTCAAAGCAGCCCGAGTTGGCACAGGTGGCAGCTTGACCCTGGGCAACATCTTGATATTCGTAGAAATCTGGCGGCCAGCCTGCCCCAAATGGCCGAGGGCCTACCTGGTACTGACAAATGCTTCTGCCCGGGGAAACAAAACCCACCACCCCTCGATCCTGGTCTCAGTTTGCAGAGCTCCATGGGCACTCTCTGAGCAGCCTGAGTTGGCACAGGTGGCAGCTTGTCCCTGGGCGGCATCTTGATATTCGTGGAAATCCTGCATCAGGCAGTCGAGAACGAAGGGCCGAGGGCCTATCTAGTACTGACAAAGGCTTCTGCCCGGGAAAATAAAACTCAGCACCCCATGTTCCTGGTTTCTGTTTGTAGAGCACCGTGGGCACTCTCAAAGCCGCACGAGTGTGCACAGGTGGCAGCTTGTCCCTGGGCGGCATCTTGATATGCGTGGAAATCCAGCAGGCAGCCTGCCGTGGGAAACAAAACCGAGAAACCCATGTTCCTGGTCTGAGTTTGAAGAGCTCCGTGGGCACTCTCAAAGCAGCCCGAGTTGGCACAGGTGGCAGCTTGTCCCTGGGCGGCATCTTGATATTCGTGGAAATCCTGCAGCAGGCAGCCGAGAACGAAGGGCCGAGGGCCTATCTGGTACTGACAAAGGCTTCCGCCCGGGAAAATAAAACTCAGCACCCCATGTTCCTGGTTTCTGTTTGTAGAGCCCCATGGGCACTCTCAAAGCAGCCCGAGTTGGCACAGGTGGCAGCTTGTCCCTGGGCGGCATCTTGATATTCGTGGAAATCCAGCAGGCAGCCTGCCGTGGGGAACAAAACCAAGAAAACCATGTTCCTGGTTTCAGTTTGAAGAGCTCCATGGGCACACTCAAAGCAGCCCGAGTTGGCACAGGTGGCAGCTTGTCCCTGGGCGGCATCTTGATATTCGTGGAAATCCAGCAGGCTGCCGGCCAAGCAGGGACAAGGGCCTATCTGGTACTGCAAATGCTTCTGCCCGGGGAAACAAAACCCACAACCCCACGTTCCTGGTTTCAGATTTAAGAGATCCATGGGAACACTCAAAGCAGCCCGAGTTAGCACAGGTGGCAGCTTGACCCTGGGCAATATCTTGATATTCGTGGAAATCTGGCTGCCAGCCTGCCCCTAAGGGCCGAGGGCCTACCTGGTACAGACAAATGCTTCTGCCCGGGGAAACAAACCCTACCACCCCACGTTCCTGGTCTCAGTTTGAAGAGCTCCATGGGCACTCTCTAAGCAGCCCGAGTTGGCACAGGTGGCAGCTTGTCCCTGGGCGGCATCTTGATATTCGTGGAAATCCAGAGAGCAGCTTACCCCTAAGGAACAAGGGCCTGCCGGGTACTGACAAAGGCTTCTGCCCGGGGAAACAAAAATCAGCACCCCACGTTCCTGGTATCAGTTTGCAGAGCTCCGTGGGCACTCTCAAAGCAGCGTGAGTTGGCACAGGTGGCAGCTTGTCCCTGGGCGGCATCTTGATATTCGTGGAAATCCAGCCGGCTGCCGGCCAAGCAGGGCCGAGGGCCTATCTGGTACTGCAAATACTTCTGCCCGGGGAAACAAAACCAACAACCCATGTTCCTGGTTTCAGATTTAAGAGTTCCATGGGCACACTCAAAGCAGCCCGAGTTGGCACAAGTGGCAGCTTGACCCTGGAAACATCTTGATATTCGTAGAAATCTGGCTGCCAGGCTGCCCCTAGGGGCCGAGGGCCTACCTGGTACGGACAAAAGCTTCTGCCCGGGGAAACAAAACCCACCACCCCACGTTCCTGGTCTCAGTTTGCAGAGCTCCATGGGCACTCTCTAAGCAGCCCGAGTTGGCACAGGTGGCAGCTTGTCCCTGCGCGGCATCTTGATATTCGTGGAAATCCAGAGAGCAGCCTACCCCTAAGGAACAAGGGCCTGCCTGGTACTGACAAAGGCTTCTGCCCGGGGAAACAAAAATCAGCACCCCACATTCTTGGTCTCAGTTTGCAGAGCTCCGTGGGCACTCTCAAAGCAGCACGAGTTGGCACAGGTGGCAGCTTGTCCCTGGGCGGCATCTTGATATTCGTGGAAATCCTGCAGCCAGCCTGCCCCTAAGGGTGGAGGGCCTACCTGGTTCTGACAACGGCTTCTGCCTGGGGAAACAAAACTCAGCACCCCACGTTCCTGGTCTCAGTTTGCAGAGCTCCGTGGGCACTCTCTATGCAACCCGAGTTGGCACAGGTGGCAGCTTGTCCCTGGGCGGCATCTTGATATTCGTGGAAATCCTGCTGCCAGCCTACCCCAAAGGGCCGAGGGCCTTCCTGGTACTGACAAAGGCTTCTGCCCGGGGAAATAAAACCCACAAACTCATGTTCCTGGTCTCAGTTTGCAGAGCTCCGTGGACACTCTCAAAGCAGCCCGAGTTGGCACAGGTGGCAGCTTGTCCCTGGGCGGCATCTTGATATTCGTGGAAATCCTGCAGCAGGCAGCCGAGAACGAAGGGCCGAGGGCCTATCTGGTACTGACAAAGGCTTCTGCCCGGGAAAATAAAACTCAGCACCCCATGTTCCTGGTTTCTGTTTGTAGAGCCCCATGGGCACTCTCAAAGCAGCCCGAGTTGGCACAGGTGGCAGCTTGTCCCTGGGCGGCATCTTGATATTCGTGGAAATCCAGCAGGCAGCCTGCCGTGGGGAACAAAACCCAGAAACCCATGTTCCTGGTTTCAGTTTGAAGAGCTCCATGGGCACACTCAAAGCAGCCTCAGTTGGCACAGGTGGCAGCTTGTCCCTGGGCGGCATCTTGATATTCGTAGAAATCCAGCAGGCTGCCGGCCAAGCAGGGACAAGGGCCTATCTGGTACTGCAAATGCTTCTGCCCGGGGAAACAAAACCCACAACCCCACGTTCCTGGTTTCAGATTTAAGAGTTCCATGGGAACACTCAAAGCAGCCCGAGTTGGCACAGGTGGCAGCTTGACCCTGGGCAACATCTTGATATTCGTAGAAATCTGGCGGCCAGCCTGCCCCAAA
This sequence comes from Motacilla alba alba, assembly GCF_015832195.1. NCBI lineage: Eukaryota > Metazoa > Chordata > Aves > Passeriformes > Motacillidae > Motacilla > Motacilla alba. The sequence continues at coordinate 22,740,806 of NC_052016.1, read as the reverse complement.
TGGCCGAGGGCCTACCTGGTACTGACAAATGCTTCTGCCCGGGGAAACAAAACCCACCACCCCTCGATCCTGGTCTCAGTTTGCAGAGCTCCATGGGCACTCTCTGAGCAGCCTGAGTTGGCACAGGTGGCAGCTTGTCCCTGGGCGGCATCTTGATATTCGTGGAAATCCTGCATCAGGCAGTCGAGAACGAAGGGCCGAGGGCCTATCTAGTAATGACAAAGGCTTCTGCCCGGGAAAATAAAACTCAGCACCCCATGTTCCTGGTTTCTGTTTGTAGAGCACCGTGGGCACTCTCAAAGCCGCACGAGTGTGCACAGGTGGCAGCTTGTCCCTGGGCGGCATCTTGATATGCGTGGAAATCCAGCAGGCAGCCTGCCGTGGGAAACAAAACCGAGAAACCCATGTTCCTGGTCTGAGTTTGAAGAGCTCCGTGGGCACTCTCAAAGCAGCCCGAGTTGGCACAGGTGGCAGCTTGTCCCTGGGCGGCATCTTGATATTCGTGGAAATCCTGCAGCAGGCAGCCGAGAACGAAGGGCCGAGGGCCTATCTGGTACTGACAAAGGCTTCCGCCCGGGAAAATAAAACTCAGCACCCCATGTTCCTGGTTTCTGTTTGTAGAGCCCCATGGGCACTCTCAAAGCAGCCCGAGTTGGCACAGGTGGCAGCTTGTCCCTGGGCGGCATCTTGATATTCGTGGAAATCCAGCAGGCAGCCTGCCGTGGGGAACAAAACCAAGAAAACCATGTTCCTGGTTTCAGTTTGAAGAGCTCCATGGGCACACTCAAAGCAGCCCGAGTTGGCACAGGTGGCAGCTTGTCCCTGGGCGGCATCTTGATATTCGTGGAAATCCAGCAGGCTGCCGGCCAAGCAGGGACAAGGGCCTATCTGGTACTGCAAATGCTTCTGCCCGGGGAAACAAAACCCACAACCCCACGTTCCTGGTTTCAGATTTAAGAGATCCATGGGAACACTCAAAGCAGCCCGAGTTAGCACAGGTGGCAGCTTGACCCTGGGCAATATCTTGATATTCGTGGAAATCTGGCTGCCAGCCTGCCCCTAAGGGCCGAGGGCCTACCTGGTACAGACAAATGCTTCTGCCCGGGGAAACAAACCCTACCACCCCACGTTCCTGGTCTCAGTTTGAAGAGCTCCATGGGCACTCTCTAAGCAGCCCGAGTTGGCACAGGTGGCAGCTTGTCCCTGGGCGGCATCTTGATATTCGTGGAAATCCAGAGAGCAGCTTACCCCTAAGGAACAAGGGCCTGCCGGGTACTGACAAAGGCTTCTGCCCGGGGAAACAAAAATCAGCACCCCACGTTCCTGGTATCAGTTTGCAGAGCTCCGTGGGCACTCTCAAAGCAGCACGAGTTGGCACAGGTGGCAGCTTGTCCCTGGGCGGCATCTTGATATTCGTGGAAATCCTGCAGCCAGCCTGCCCCTAAGGGTGGAGGGCCTATCTGGTACTGCAAATACTTCTGCCTGGGGAAACAAAACTCAGCACCCCACGTTCCTGGTCTCAGTTTGCAGAGCTCCATGAGCACTCTCAAAGCAGCCCGAGTTGGCACAGGTGGCAGCTTGACCCTGGGCAACATCTTGATATTCGTAGAAATCTGGCGGCCAGCCTGCCCCAAATGGCCGAGGGCCTACCTGGTACTGACAAATGCTTCTGCCCGGGGAAACAAAACCCACCACCCCTCGATCCTGGTCTCAGTTTGCAGAGCTCCATGGGCACTCTCTGAGCAGCCTGAGTTGGCACAGGTGGCAGCTTGTCCCTGGGCGGCATCTTGATATTCGTGGAAATCCTGCATCAGGCAGTCGAGAACTAAGGGCCGAGGGCCTATCTGGTACTGACAAAGGCTTCTGCCCGGGAAAATAAAACTCAGCACCCCATGTTCCTGGTTTCTGTTTGTAGAGCACCGTGGGCACTCTCAAAGCCGCACGAGTGTGCACAGGGGGCAGCTTGTCCCTGGGTGGCATCTTGAAATTCGTGGAAATCCAGTAGGCAGCCTGCCGTGGGAAACAAAACCGAGAAACCCATGTTCCTGGTCTCAGTTTGAAGAGCTCCGTGGGCACTCTCAAAGCAGCCCGAGTTGGCACAGGTGGCAGCTTGACCCTGGGCAACATCTGGATATTCGTGGAAATCCAGCAGCAGGCAGCCGAGAACAAAGGGCGGAGGGCCTATCTGGTACTGACAAAGGCTTCTGCCCGGGAAAATAAAACTCAGCACCCCATGTTCCTGGTTTCTGTTTGTAGAGCCCCATGGGCACTCCCAAAGCAGCCCGAGTTGGCACAGGTGGCAGCTTGTCCCTGGGCGGCATCTTGATATTCGTGGAAATCCTGCTGCCAGCCTGCCCCAAAGGGTGGAGGGCCTACCTGGTACTGACAAAGGCTTCTGCCCGGGGAAACAAAACCCACGATCCCACATTCCTGGTTTCAGTTTGAAGAGTTCCGTGGGCACTCTCTACGCAGCCTGAGTTGGCACCGGTGGCAGCTTGTCCCTTGCCGGCATCTTGATATTCGTGGAAATCCAGCAGGATGCCTGCCCTTAAGGACCAAGGGCCTACCTGGTACTGACAGTGGCTTCTGCCTGGGGAAACAAAACTCAGCACCCCACGTTCCTGGTCTCAGTTTGCAGAGCTCCATGGGCATTCTCAAAGCATCCCGAGTTGGCACAGGTGGCAGCTTGTCCCTGTGCGGCATCTTGATATTCGTGGAAATCCAGCAGGCTGCCGGACAAGCAGGGCCAAGGGCCTATATGGTATTGCAAATGCTTCTGCCCGGGAAAATAAAACTCAGCACCCCATGTTCCCGGTTTCTGTTTGTAGAGCACCGTGGGCACTCTCAAAGCAGCCTGAGTTGGCACAGGTGGCAGCTTGTCCCTGGGCGGCATCTTGATATTCGTGGACATCCTGCTGCCAGCCTGCCCTTAAGGACCAAGGGGCTACCTGGTACAGACAGTGGCTTCTGCCTGGGGAAACGAAACTCAGCAACCCACGTTCCTGGTCTCAGTTTGCAGATATCTATGGGCACTCTCAAAGGAGCCCGAGTTGCAAGAGGTAGCAGCTTGTCCCTGGGCGGCATCTTGATATTCGTGGAAATCCAGCAGGCAGCCTGCCGTGGGAAACAAAACCCAGAAACCCATGTTCCTGGTCTCAGTTTGAAGAGCTCCATGGGCACTCTCAAAGCAGCCCGAGTTGGCACAGTTGGCAGCTTGTCCCTGGGCGGCATCTTGATATTCGTGGAAATCCAGCAGGCTGCCGGCCAAGCAGGGCCGAGGGCCTATCTGGTACTGCAAATGCTTCTGCCCGGGGAAACAAAACCAACAACCCATGTTCCTGGTTTCAGATTTAAGAGTTCCATGGGCACACTCAAAGCAGCCCGAGTTGGCACAGGTGGCAGCTTGACCCTGGGCAACATCTTGATATACGTAGAAATCTGCCTGGCAGCCTGCCCCTATGGGCAGAGTGCCTACCTGGTACTGACAAATGCTTCTGCCCGGGGAAACAAAACCCATCACCCCACGTTCCTGGTCTCAGTTTGCAGAGCTCCATGGGCTCTCTCTAAGCAGCCCGAGTTGGCACAGGTGGCAGCTTGTCCCTGGGTGGCATCTTGATATTCGTGGAAATCCAGAGAGCAGCCTACCCCTAAGGAACAAGGGCCTGCCTGGCATTGACAAAGGCTTCTGCCCGGGGAAACAAAAATCAGCACCCCACGTTCCTGGTCTCAGTTTGCAGAGCTCCATGGGCACACTCTAAGCAGCCCGAGTTGGCACAGGTGGCAGCTTGTCCCTGGGCGGCATCTTGATATTTGTGGAAATCCTGCAGCCAGCCTGCCCCTAAGGGTGGAGGGCCTACCTGGTTCTGACAACGGCTTCTGCCTGGGGAAACAAAACTCAGCACCCCACGTTCCTGGTCTCAGTTTGCAGAGCTCCGTGGGCACTCTCTATGCAACCCGAGTTGGCACAGGTGGCAGCTTGTCCCTGGGCGGCATCTTGATATTCGTGGAAATCCTGCTGCCAGCCTACCCCAAAGAGCCGAGGGCCTTCCTGGTACTGACAAAGGCTTCTGCCCGGGGAAATAAAACCCACAAACTCATGTTCCTGGTCTCAGTTTGCAGAGCTCCGTGGACACTCTCAAAGCAGCCCGAGTTGGCACAGGTGGCAGCTTGTCCCTGGGCGGCATCTTGATATTCGTGGAAATCCTGCAGCAGGCAGCCGAGAACGAAGGGCCGAGGGCCTATCTGGTACTGACAAAGGCTTCTGCCCGGGAAAATAAAACTCAGCACCCCATGTTCCTGGTTTCTGTTTGTAGAGCCCCATGGGCACTCTCAAAGCAGCCCGAGTTGGCACAGGTGGCAGCTTGTCCCTGGGCGGCATCTTGATATTCGTGGAAATCCAGCAGGCAGCCTGCCGTGGGGAACAAAACCCAGAAACCCATGTTCCTGGTTTCAGTTTGAAGAGCTCCATGGGCACACTCAAAGCAGCCTCAGTTGGCACAGGTGGCAGCTTGTCCCTGGGCGGCATCTTGATATTCGTGGAAATCCAGCAGGCTGCCGGCCAAGCAGGGCCAAGGGCCTATCTGGTACTGCAAATGCTTCTGCCCGGGGAAACAAAACCCACAACCCCACGTTCCTGGTTTCAGATTTAAGAGTTCCATGGGAACACTCAAAGCAGCCCGAGTTAGCACAGGTGGCAGCTTGACCCTGGGCAATATCTTGATATTCGTGGAAATCTGGCTGCCAGCCTGCCCCTAAGGGCCGAGGGCCTACCTGGTACTGACAAATGCTTCTGCCCGGGGAAACAAACCCTACCACCCCACGTTCCTGGTCTCAGTTTGAAGAGCTCCATGGGCACTCTCTAAGCAGCCCGAGTTGGCACAGGTGGCAGCTTGTCCCTGGGCGGCATCTTGATATTCGTGGAAATCCAGAGAGCAGCTTACCCCTAAGGAACAAGGGCCTGCCGGGTACTGACAAAGGCTTCTGCCCGGGGAAACAAAAATCAGCACCCCACCTTCCTGGTATCAGTTTGCAGAGCTCCGTGGGCACTCTCAAAGCAGCGTGAGTTGGCACAGGTGGCAGCTTGTCCCTGGGCGGCATCTTGATATTTGTGGAAATCCTGCAGCCAGCCTGCCCCTAAGGGTGGAGGGCCTACCTGGTACTGACAACGGCTTCTGCCCGGGGAAACAAAACTCAGCACCCCACATTCCTGGTCTCAGTTTGCAGAGCTCCATGGGCACTCTCAAAGCAGCCCGAGTTGGCACAGGTGGCAGCTTGACCCTGGGCAACATCTTGATATTCGTAGAAATCTGGCGGCCAGCCTGCCCCAAATGGCCGAGGGCCTACCTGGTACTGACAAATGCTTCTGCCCGGGGAAACAAAACCCACCACCCCTCGATCCTGGTCTCAGTTTGCAGAGCTCCATGGGCACTCTCTGAGCAGCCTGAGTTGGCACAGGTGGCAGCTTGTCCCTGGGCGGCATCTTGATATTCGTGGAAATCCTGCATCAGGCAGTCGAGAACGAAGGGCCGAGGGCCTATCTAGTACTGACAAAGGCTTCTGCCCGGGAAAATAAAACTCAGCACCCCATGTTCCTGGTTTCTGTTTGTAGAGCACCGTGGGCACTCTCAAAGCCGCACGAGTGTGCACAGGTGGCAGCTTGTCCCTGGGCGGCATCTTGATATGCGTGGAAATCCAGCAGGCAGCCTGCCGTGGGAAACAAAACCGAGAAACCCATGTTCCTGGTCTGAGTTTGAAGAGCTCCGTGGGCACTCTCAAAGCAGCCCGAGTTGGCACAGGTGGCAGCTTGTCCCTGGGCGGCATCTTGATATTCGTGGAAATCCTGCAGCAGGCAGCCGAGAACGAAGGGCCGAGGGCCTATCTGGTACTGACAAAGGCTTCCGCCCGGGAAAATAAAACTCAGCACCCCATGTTCCTGGTTTCTGTTTGTAGAGCCCCATGGGCACTCTCAAAGCAGCCCGAGTTGGCACAGGTGGCAGCTTGTCCCTGGGCGGCATCTTGATATTCGTGGAAATCCAGCAGGCAGCCTGCCGTGGGGAACAAAACCAAGAAAACCATGTTCCTGGTTTCAGTTTGAAGAGCTCCATGGGCAAACTCAAAGCAGCCCGAGTTGGCACAGGTGGCAGCTTGTCCCTGGGCGGCATCTTGATATTCGTGGAAATCCAGCAGGCTGCCGGCCAAGCAGGGACAAGGGCCTATCTGGTACTGCAAATGCTTCTGCCCGGGGAAACAAAACCCACAACCCCACGTTCCTGGTTTCAGATTTAAGAGATCCATGGGAACACTCAAAGCAGCCCGAGTTAGCACAGGTGGCAGCTTGACCCTGGGCAATATCTTGATATTCGTGGAAATCTGGCTGCCAGCCTGCCCCTAAGGGCCGAGGGCCTACCTGGTACAGACAAATGCTTCTGCCCGGGGAAACAAACTCTACCACCCCACGTTCCTGGTCTCAGTTTGAAGAGCTCCATGGGCACTCTCTAAGCAGCCCGAGTTGGCACAGGTGGCAGCTTGTCCCTGGGCGGCATCTTGATATTCGTGGAAATCCAGAGAGCAGCTTACCCCTAAGGAACAAGGGCCTGCCGGGTACTGACAAAGGCTTCTGCCCGGGGAAACAAAAATCAGCACCCCACGTTCCTGGTATCAGTTTGCAGAGCTCCGTGGGCACTCTCAAAGCAGCGTGAGTTGCCACAGGTGGCAGCTTGTCCCTGGGCGGCATCTTGATATTCGTGGAAATCCAGCCGGCTGCCGGCCAAGCAGGGCCGAGGGCCTATCTGGTACTGCAAATACTTCTGCCCGGGGAAACAAAACCAACAACCCATGTTCCTGGTTTCAGATTTAAGAGTTCCATGGGCACACTCAAAGCAGCCCGAGTTGGCACAGGTGGCAGCTTGACCCTGGAAACATCTTGATATTCGTAGAAATCTGGCTGCCAGGCTGCCCCTAGGGGCCGAGGGCCTACCTGGTACGGACAAAAGCTTCTGCCCGGGGAAACAAAACCCACCACCCCACGTTCCTGGTCTCAGTTTGCAGAGCTCCATGGGCACTCTCTAAGCAGCCCGAGTTGGCACAGGTGGCAGCTTGTCCCTGCGCGGCATCTTGATATTCGTGGAAATCCAGAGAGCAGCCTACCCCTAAGGAACAAGGGCCTGCCTGGTACTGACAAAGGCTTCTGCCCGGGGAAACAAAAATCAGCACCCCACATTCTTGGTCTCAGTTTGCAGAGCTCCGTGGGCACTCTCAAAGCAGCACGAGTTGGCACAGGTGGCAGCTTGTCCCTGGGCGGCATCTTGATATTTGTGGAAATCCTGCAGCCAGCCTGCCCCTAAGGGTGGAGGGCTTACCTGGTACTGACAACGGCTTCTGCCCGGGGAAACAAAACTCAGCACCCCACGTTCCTGGTCTCAGTTTGCAGAGCTCCATGGGCACTCTCAAAGCAGCCCGAGTTGGCACAGGTGGCAGCTTGACCCTGGGCAACATCTTGATATTCGTAGAAATCTGGCGGCCAGCCTGCCCCAAATGGCCGAGGGCCTACCTGGTACTGACAAATGCTTCTGCCCGGGGAAACAAAACCCACCACCCCTCGATCCTGGTCTCAGTTTGCAGAGCTCCATGGGCACTCTCTGAGCAGCCTGAGTTGGCACAGGTGGCAGCTTGTCCCTGGGCGGCATCTTGATATTCGTGGAAATCCTGCATCAGGCAGTCGAGAACGAAGGGCCGAGGGCCTATCTGGTACTGACAAAGGCTTCTGCCCGGGAAAATAAAACTCAGCACCCCATGTTCCTGGTTTCTGTTTGTAGAGCACCGTGGGCACTCTCAAAGCCGCACGAGTGTGCACAGGGGGCAGCTTGTCCCTGGGTGGCATCTTGAAATTCGTGGAAATCCAGTAGGCAGCCTGCCGTGGGAAACAAAACCGAGAAACCCATGTTCCTGGTCTCAGTTTGAAGAGCTCCGTGGGCACTCTCAAAGCAGCCCGAGTTGGCACAGGTGGCAGCTTGACCCTGGGCAACATCTGGATATTCGTGGAAATCCAGCAGCAGGCAGCCGAGAACAAAGGGCGGAGGGCCTATCTGGTACTGACAAAGGCTTCTGCCCGGGAAAATAAAACTCAGCACCCCATGTTCCTGGTTTCTGTTTGTAGAGCCCCATGGGCACTCCCAAAGCAGCCCGAGTTGGCACAGGTGGCAGCTTGTCCCTGGGCGGCATCTTGATATTCGTGGAAATCCTGCTGCCAGCCTGCCCCAAAGGGTGGAGGGCCTACCTGGTACTGACAAAGGCTTCTGCCCGGGGAAACAAAACCCACCACCCCACGTTCCTGGTTTCAGTTTGAAGAGTTCCGTGGGTACTCTCAACGCAGCCGGAGTTGGCACAGGTGGCAGCTTGTCCCTGGGCGGCATCTTGATATTCGTGGAAATCCTGCAGCAGGCAGCCGAGAACGAAGGGCCGAGGGCCTATCAGGTACTGACAATGGCTTCTGCCCAGGGAAACAAAACCTACCACCCCACGTTGCTGGTCTCAGTTTGCAGAGCTCCATGGGCACTCTCTAAGCAGCCCGAGTTAGCACAGGTGGCAGCTTGTCCCTGGGCGGCATCTTGATATTCGTGGAAATCCAGCAGGCAGCCTGCCGTGGGAAACAAAACCCAGAAACCCATGTTCCTGGTTTCAGTTTGAAGAGCTCCATGGGCACACTCAAAGCAGCCCGAGTTGGCACAGGTGGCAGCTTGTCCCTGGGCGGCATCTTGATATTCGTAGAAATCCAGCAGGCTGCCGGCCAAGAAGGGCCAAGGGCCTATCTGGTACTGCAAATGCTTCTGCCCGGGGAAACAAAACCCACAACCCCACGTTCCTTGTTTCAGATTTAAGAGTTCCATGGGAACACTCAAAGCAGCCCGAGTTGGCACAGGTGGCAGCTTGACCCTGGGCAATATCTTGATATTCGTAGAAATCTGGCTGCCAGCCTGCCCCTAAGGGCCGAGGGCCTACCTGGTACTGACAAATGCTTCTGCCCGGGGAAACAAACCCTACCACCCCACGTTCCTGGTCTCAGTTTGAAGAGCTCCATGGGCACACTCAACGCAGCCGGAGTTGGCCCAGGTGGCAGCTTGTCCCTGGGCGGCATCTTGATATTCGTGGAAATCCAGAGAGCAGCTTACCCCTAAGGAACAAGGGCCTGCCTGGTACTGACAAAGGCTTCTGCCCGGGGAAACAAAAATCAGCTCCCCACATTATTGGTCTCAGTTTGCAGAGCTCCGTGGGCACTCTCAAAGCAGCCCGAGTTGGCACAGGTGGCAGCTTGTCCCTGGGCGGCATCTTGATATTCGTGGAAATCAATCCGGCTGCCGACCAAGCAGGGCCGAGGGCCTATCTGGTACTGCAAATGCTTCTGCCCGGGGAAACAAAACCAACAACCCATGTTCCTGGTTTCAGATTTAAGAGTTCCATGGGCACACTCAAAGCAGCCCGAGTTGGCACAGGTGGCAGCTTGACCCTGGGACCAATCTTGATATTCGTAGAAATCTGGCTGCCAGGCTGCCCCTAAGGGCCGAGGGCCTACCTGGTACTGACAAAAGCTTCTGCCCGGGGAAACAAAACCCACCACCCCACGTTCCTGGTCTCAGTTTGCAGAGCTCCATGGCCACTCTCTAAGCAGCCCGAGTTGGCACAGGTGGCAGCTTGTCCCTGGGCGGCATCTTGATATTCGTGGAAATCCTGCAGCAGGCAGCCGAGAACAAAGGGCGGAGGGCCTATCTGGTACTGACAAAGGCTTCTGCCCGGGGAAACAAAACCCACCACCCCACGTTCCTGGTTTCAGTTTTAAGAGTTCCGTGGGTACCTCAACGCAGCCGGAGTTGGCAAAGGTGCCAGCTTGTCCCTGGGCGGCATCTTGATATTCGTGGAAATCCAGAGAGCAGCCTACCCCTAAGGAACAAGGTCCTGCCTGGTACTGACAAAGGCTTCTACCCGGGAAAACAAAAATCAGCACCCCACATTCTTGGTCTCAGTTTGCAGAGCTCCGTGGGCACTCTCAAAGCAGCCCGAGTTGGCACAGGTGGCAGCTTGTCCCTGGGCGGCATCTTGATATTTGTGGAAATCCTGCTGCCAGCCTGCCCCTAAGGGTGGAGGGCCTACCTGGTACTGACAACGGCTTCTGCCCGGGGAAGCAAAACTCAGCACCCCACGTTCCTGGTCTCAGTTTGAAGAGCTCCATGGGCACTCTCAATGCCGCGCGAGTTGGCACAGGTGGCAGCTTGTCCCTGGGCGGCATCTTGATATTCGTGGAAATCCTGCTGCCAGCCTACCGGAAAGGGCCGAGGGCCTTCCTGGTAATGACAAAGGCTTCTGCCCGGGGAAATAAAACCCACAAACTCATGTTCTTGGTCTCAGTTTGCAGAGCTCCGTGGACACTCTCAAAGCAGCCCGAGTTGGCACAGGTGTCAGCTTGTCCCTGGGCGGCATCTTGATATTCGTGGATATCCAGCCGGCTGCCGGCCAAGCAGGGCCGAGGGCCTATCTGGTACTGCAAATGCTTCTGCCCGGGGAAACAAAACCAACAACCCATGTTCCTGGTTTCAGATTTAAGAGTTCCATGGGCACACTCAAAGCAGCCCGAGTTGGCACAGGTGGCAGCTTGACCCTGGGCAATATCTTGATATTCGTAGAAATCTGGCTGCCAGGCTGCCCCAAAGGGCCGAGCGCCTACCTGGTACTGACAAAGGCTTCTGCCCGGGGAAACAAAACCCACCACCCCACGTTCCTGGTCTCAGTTTGCAGAGCTCCATGGGCACTCTCTAAGCAGCCCGAGGTGGCACAGGTGGCAGCTTATCCCTGGGCGGCATCTTGATATTCGTGGAAATCCAGAGAGCAGCTTACCCCTAAGGAACAAGGGCCTGCCGGGTACTGACAAAGGCTTCTGCCCGGGGAAACAAAAATCAGCACCCCACGTTCCTGGTCAAAGTGTGCAGAGCTCCGTGGGCACTCTCAAAGCAGCGTGAGTTGGCACAGGTGGCAGCTTGTCCCTGGGCGGCATCTTGATATTCGTGGAAATCCAGCCGGCTGCCGGCCAAGCAGGGCCGAGGGCCTATCTGGTACTGCAAATACTTCTGCCCGGGGAAACAAAACCAACAACCCATGTTCCTGGTTTCAGATTTAAGAGTTCCATGGGCACACTCAAAGCAGCCCGAGTTGGCACAAGTGGCAGCTTGACCCTGGAAACATCTTGATATTCGTAGAAATCTGGCTGCCAGGCTGCCCCTAGGGGCCGAGGGCCTACCTGGTACGGACAAAAGCTTCTGCCCGGGGAAACAAAACCCACCACCCCACGTTCCTGGTCTCAGTTTGCAGAGCTCCATGGGCACTCTCTAAGCAGCCCGAGTTGGCACAGGTGGCAGCTTGTCCCTGCGCGGCATCTTGATATTCGTGGAAATCCAGAGAGCAGCCTACCCCTAAGGAACAAGGGCCTGCCTGGTACTGACAAAGGCTTCTGCCCGGGGAAACAAAAATCAGCACCCCACATTCTTGGTCTCAGTTTGCAGAGCTCCGTGGGCACTCTCAAAGCAGCACGAGTTGGCACAGGTGGCAGCTTGTCCCTGGGCGGCATCTTGATATTTGTGGAAATCCTGCAGCCAGCCTGCCCCTAAGGGTGGAGGGCTTACCTGGTACTGACAACGGCTTCTGCCTGGGGAAACAAAACTCAGCACCCCACGTTCCTGGTCTCAGTTTGCAGAGCTCCATGGGCACTCTCAAAGCAGCCCGAGTTGGCACAGGTGTCAGCTTGACCCTGGGCAACATCTTGATATTCGTAGAAATCTGGCGGCCAGCCTGCCCCAAATGGCCGAGGGCCTACCTGGTACTGAAAAAGGCTTCTGCCCGGGGAAACAAAACCCACCACCCCTCGATCCTGGTCTCAGTTTGCAGAGCTCCATGGGCACTCTCTGAGCAGCCTGAGTTGGCACAGGTGGCAGCTTGTCCCTGGGCGGCATCTTGATATTCGTGGAAATCCTGCATCAGGCAGTCGAGAACGAAGGGCCGAGGGCCTATCTGGTACTGACAAAGGCTTCTGCCCGGGAAAATAAAACTCAGCACCCCATGTTCCTGGTTTCTGTTTGTAGAGCACCGTGGGCACTCTCAAAGCCGCACGAGTGTGCACAGGGGGCAGCTTGTCCCTGGGTGGCATCTTGAAATTCGTGGAAATCCAGTAGGCAGCCTGCCGTGGGAAACAAAACCGAGAAACCCATGTTCCTGGTCTCAGTTTGAAGAGCTCCGTGGGCACTCTCAAAGCAGCCCGAGTTGGCACAGGTGGCAGCTTGACCCTGGGCAACATCTGGATATTCGTGGAAATCCAGCAGCAGGCAGCCGAGAACAAAGGGCGGAGGGCCTATCTGGTACTGACAAAGGCTTCTGCCCGGGAAAATAAAACTCAGCACCCCATGTTCCTGGTTTCTGTTTGTAGAGCCCCATGGGCACTCCCAAAGCAGCCCGAGTTGGCACAGGTGGCAGCTTGTCCCTGGGCGGCATCTTGATATTCGTGGAAATCCTGCTGCCAGCCTGCCCCAAAGGGTGGAGGGCCTACCTGGTACTGACAAAGGCTTCTGCCCGGGGAAACAAAACCCACCACCCCACGTTCCTGGTTTCAGTTTGAAGAGTTCCGTGGGTACTCTCAACGCAGCCGGAGTTGGCACAGGTGGCAGCTTGTCCCTGGGCGGCATCTTTATATTCGTGGAAATCCTGCAGCAGGCAGCCGAGAACGAAGGGCCGAGGGCCTATCAGGTACTGACAATGGCTTCTGCCCAGGGAAACAAAACCTACCACCCCACGTTGCTGGTCTCAGTTTGCAGAGCTCCATGGGCACTCTCTAAGCAGCCCGAGTTAGCACAGGTGGCAGCTTGTCCCTGGGCGGCATCTTGATATTCGTGGAAATCCAGCAGGCAGCCTGCCGTGGGAAACAAAACCCAGAAACCCATGTTCCTGGTTTCAGTTTGAAGAGCTCCATGGGCACACTCAAAGCAGCCCGAGTTGGCACAGGTGGCAGCTTGTCCCTGGGCGGCATCTTGATATTCGTAGAAATCCAGCAGGCTGCCGGCCAAGAAGGGCCAAGGGCCTATCTGGTACTGCAAATGCTTCTGCCCGGGGAAACAAAACCCACAACCCCACGTTCCTGGTTTCAGATTTAAGAGTTCCATGGGAACACTCAAAGCAGCCCGAGTTGGCACAGGTGGCAGCTTGACCCTGGGCAATATCTTGATATTCGTAGAAATCTGGCTGCCAGCCTGCCCCTAAGGGCCGAGGGCCTACCTGGTACGGACAAAAGCTTCTGCCTGGGGAAACAAAACCCACCACCCCACGTTCCTGGTCTCAGTTTGCAGAGCTCCATGGCCACTCTCTAAGCAGCCCGAGTTGGCACAGGTGGCAGCTTGTCCCTGGGCGGCATCTTGATATTCGTGGAAATCCAGAGAGCAGCCTACCCCTAAGGAACAAGGGCCTGCCTGGTACTGACAAATGCTTCTGCCCGGGTAAACAAATATCAGCACCCCACATTATTGGTCTCAGTTTGCAGAGCTCCGTGGGCACTCTCAAAGCAGCCCGAGTTGGCACAGGTGGCAGCTTGTCCCTGGGCGGCATCTTGATATTCGTGGAAATCCTGCAGCAGGCAGCCGAGAACAAAGGGCGGAGGGCCTATCTGGTAATGACAAAGGCTTCTGCCCGGGGAAACAAAACCCACCACCCCACGTTCCTGGTTTCAGTTTTAAGAGTTCCGTGGGTACCTCAACGCAGCCGGAGTTGGCAAAGGTGCCAGCTTGTCCCTGGGCGGCATCTTGATATTCGTGGAAATCCAGAGAGCAGCCTACCCCTAAGGAACAAGGTCCTGCCTGGTACTGACAAAGGCTTCTACCCGGGAAAACAAAAATCAGCACCCCACATTCTTGGTCTCAGTTTGCAGAGCTCCGTGGGCACTCTCAAAGCAGCCCGAGTTGGCACAGGTGGCAGCTTGTCCCTGGGCGGCATCTTGATATTTGTGGAAATCCTGCTGCCAGCCTGCCCCTAAGGGTGGAGGGCCTACCTGGTACTGACAACGGCTTCTGCCTGGGGAAGCAAAACTCAGCACCCCACGTTCCTGGTCTCAGTTTGAAGAGCTCCATGGGCACTCTCAATGCCGCGCGAGTTGGCACAGGTGGCAGCTTGTCCCTGGGCGGCATCTTGATATTCGTGGAAATCCTGCTGCCAGCCTACCGGAAAGGGCCGAGGGCCTTCCTGGTAATGACAAAGGCTTCTGCCCGGGGAAATAAAACCCACAAACTCATGTTCTTGGTCTCAGTTTGCAGAGCTCCGTGGACACTCTCAAAGCAGCCCGAGTTGGCACAGGTGGCAGCTTGTCCCTGGGCGGCATCTTGATATTCGTGGATATCCAGCCGGCTGCCGGCCAAGCAGTGCCGAGGGCCTATCTGGTACTGCAAATGCTTCTGCCCGGGGAAACAAAACCAACAACCCATGTTCCTGGTTTCAGATTTAAGAGTTCCATGGGCACACTCAAAGCAGCCCGAGTTGGCACAGGTGGCAGCTTGACCCTGGGCAATATCTTGATATTCGTAGAAATCTGGCTGCCAGGCTGCCCCAAAGGGCCGAGCGCCTACCTGGTACTGACAAAGGCTTCTGCCCGGGGAAACAAAACCCACCACCCCACGTTCCTGGTCTCAGTTTGCAGAGCTCCATGGGCACTCTCTAAGCAGCCCGAGGTGGCACAGGTGGCAGCTTATCCCTGGGTGGCATCTTGATATTCGTGGAAATCCGGAGAGCAGCCTACCCCTAAGGACCAAGGGCCTACCTGGTACTGACAAATGCTTCTGCCCGGGTAAACAAAAATCAGCACCCCACATTCCTCGTCTCAGTTTGCAGAGCTCCGTGGGCACTCTCAAAGCAGCCCGAATTGGCACAGGTGGCAGCTTGTCCCTGGGCGGCATCTTGATATTCGTGGAAATCCAGCCGGCTGCCGGCCAAGCAGGGCCGAGGGCCTATCTGGTACTGCAAATGCTTCTGCCCGGGGAAACAAAACCAACAACCCATGTTCCTCGTTTCAGATTTAAGAGTTCCATGGGCACACTCAAAGCAGCCCGAGTTGGCACAGGTGGCAGCTTGACCCTGGGCAACATCTTGATATTCATGGAAATCCTGCTGCCAGCCTATCCCAAAGGGCCGAGGACCAACCTGGTACTGACAAAGGCTTCTGCCCGGGGAAACAAAACCCACCACCCCACGTTCCTGGTCTCAGTTTGCACAGCTCCATGGGCACTCTCAAAGCAGCCCGAGTTGGCACAGGTGGCAGCTTGTCCCTGGGCAACATCCTGATATTCGTAGAAATCTGGCGGCCCGCCTGCCCCTAAGGGCCGAGGGCCTACCTGGTATTGACAAAGGCTTCTGCCCGGGGAAACAAAACCCACCACCCCTCGTTCCTGGTCTGATTTTGCAGAGCTCCATGGGCACTCTCTGAGCAGCCTGAGTTGGCACAGGTGGCAGCTTGTCCCTGGGCGGCATCTTGATATTCGTGGAAATCCTGCAGCAGGCAGCCGAGAACGAAGGGCCGAGGGCCTATCTGGTACTGACAAAGGCTTCTGCCCGGGGAAACAAAACCCACCACCCCACGTTCCTGGTTTCAGATTTAAGAGTTCCATGGGCACACTCAAAGCAGCCCGAGTTGGCACAGGTGGCAGCTTGACCCTGGGCAATATCTTGATATTCGTAGAAATCTGGCTGCCAGGCTGCCCCTAAGGGCCGAGGGCCTACCTGGTACTGACAAAGGCTTCTGCCCGGGGAAACAAAACCCACCACCCCACGTTCCTGGTCTCAGTTTGCAGAGCTCCATGGGCAATCTCTAAGCAGCCTGAGTTGGCACAGGTGGCAGCTTGTCCCTGGGCGGCATCTTGATATTCGTGGAAATCCTGCAGCAGGCAGCCGAGAACGAAGGGCCGAGGGCCTATCTGGTACTGACAAAGGCTTCTGCCCGGGGAAACAAAACCCACCACCCCACGTTCCTGGTTTCAGATTTAAGAGTTCCATGGGCACACTCAAAGCAGCCCGAGTTGGCACAGGTGGCAGCTTGACCCTGGGCAATATCTTGATATTCGTAGAAATCTGGCTGCCAGGCTGCCCCTAAGGGCCGAGGGCCTACCTGGTACTGACAAAGGCTTCTGCCCGGGGAAACAAAACCCACCACCCCACGTTCCTGGTCTCAGTTTGCAGAGCTCCATGGGCAATCTCTAAGCAGCCTGAGTTGGCACAGGTGGCAGCTTGTCCCTGGGCGGCATCTTGATATTTGTGGAAATCCAGAGAGCAGCCTACCCCTAAGGAACAAGGGCCTGCCTGTTATTGACAAAGGCTTCTGCCTGGGGAAACAAAAATCAGCAGCCACATTCCTGATCTCAGTTTGCAGAGCTCCGTGGGCACTCTCAAAGCAGCCCGAGTTGGCACAGGTGGCAGCTTGTCCCTGGGCGGCATCTTGATATTCGTGGAAATCCTGCAGCAGGCAGCCGAGAACAAAGGGCGGAGGGCCTATCTGGTACTGACAAAGGCTTCTGCCTGGGAAAATAAAACTCAGCACCCCATGTTCCTGGTTTCTGTTTGTAGAGCCCCATGGGCACTCTCAAAGCAGCCCGAGTTGGCACAGGTGGCAACTTGTCCCTGGGCGGCATCTTGATATTCGTGGAAATCCTGCTGCCAGCCTGCCCCTAAGGGTGGAGGGCCTACCTGGTACTGACAAAGGCTTCTGCCCGGGGAAACAAAACCCACCACCCCACGTTCCTGGTTTCAGTTTTAAGAGTTCCGTGGGTACTCTCAACGCAGCCGGAGTTGGCACAGGTGGCAGCTTGTCCCTGGGCGGCATCTTGATCTTCGTGGAAATCCTGCAGCAGGCAGCCGAGAACGAAGGGCCGAGGGCCTATCTGGTACTGACAAAGGCTTCTGCCCGGGAAAATAAAACTCAGCAAGCCATGCTCCTGGTTTCTGTTTGTAGGGCACCGTGGGCACTCTCAAAGCAGTCCGAGTTGGCACAGGTGGCAGCTTGTCCCTGGGCGGCATCTTGATATTCGTGGAAATCCTGCTGCAAGGCTGCCCCTAAGGGTGGAGGGCCTACCTGGTACTGACAAAGGTATCTGCCCGGGGAAACAAAACCCACGACCCCACGTTCCTGGTTTCAGATTTAAGAGTTCCATGGGCACTCTCAACGGAGCCTGAGTTGGCACAGGTGGCAGCTTGTCCCTGGGCGGCATCTTGATATTCGTGGAAATCCAGCAGGATGCCTGCCCTTAAGGACCAAGGGCATACCTGGTACTGACAGTGGCTTCTGCCTGGGGAAACAAAACTCAGCACCCCACGTTCCTGGTCTCAGGTTGCAGAGCTCCATGGGCATTCTCAAAGCATCCCGAGTTGCAACAGGTAGCAGCTTGTCCCTGGGCGGCATCTTGATATTCGTGGAAATCCAGCCGGCTGCCGGCCAAGCAGGGCCGAGGGCCTATCTGGTACTGCAAATGCTTCTGCCCGGGGAAACAAAACCAACAAACCATGTTCCTGGTTTCAGATTTAAGAGTTCCATGGGCACACTCAAAGCAGCCCGAGTTGGCACAGGTGGCAGCTTGACCCTGGGCAACATCTTGATATTCATGGAAATCCTGCTGCCAGCCTGCCCCAAAGGGCCGAGGACCTACCTGGTACTGACAAAGGCTTCTGCCCGGGGAAACAAAACCCACCACCCCACGTTCCTGGTCTCAGTTTGCAGAGCTCCATGGGCACTCTCAAAGCAGCCCGAGTTGGCACAGGTGGCAGCTTATCCCTGGGCGGCATCTTGATATTCATGGAAATCCAGACAGCAGCCTACCCCTAAGGACCAAGGGCCTACCTGGTACTGACAAAGGCTTCTGCCCGGGGAAACAAAAATCAGCACCCCACATTCCTGGTCTCAGTTTGCAGAGCTCCGTGGGCACTCTCAAAGCAGCCCGAGTTGGCACAGGTGGCAGCTTGACCCTGGGCAACATCTTGATATTCGTAGAAATCTGGCGGCACGCCTGCCCCTAAGGGCTGAGGGCTTACCTGGTATTGACAAATGCTTCTGCCTGGGGAAACAAAACCCACCACCCCTCGTTCCTGGTCTGATTTTGCAGAGCTCCATGGGCACTCTCTGAGCAGCCTGAGTTGGCACAGGTGGCAGCTTGTCCCTGGGCGGCATCTTGATATTCGTGGAAATCCTGCAGCAGGCAGCCGAGAACGAAGGGCCGAGGGCCTACCTGGTACTGACAAAGGCTTCTGCCCGGGGAAACAAAACCCACCACCCCACGTTCCTGGTCTCAGTTTGCAGAGCTCCATGGGCACTCTCTAAGCAGCCCGAGTTGGCACAGGTGGCAGCTTGTCCCTGGGCAATATCTTGATATTCGTGGAAATCCAGAGAGCAGCTTACCCCTAAGGAACAAGGGCCTGCCTGGTACTGACAAAGGCTTCTGCCCGGGGAAACAAAAATCAGCACCCCACATTATTGGTCTCAGTTTGCAGAGCTCCGTGGCCACTCTCTAAGCAGCCCGAGTTGGCACAGGTGGCAGCTTGTCCCTGGGCGGCATCTTGATATTCGTGGAAATCCTGCTGCCAGCCTGCCCCTAAGGGCCGAGGGCCGACCTGGTACTGACAAAGGCTTCTGCCCGGGGAAACAAAACCCACCACCCCACGTTCCTGGTTTCAGTTTTTAGAGTTCCGTGGGTACTCTCAACGCAGCCTGAGTTGGCACAGGTGGCAGCTTGTCCCTGGGCGGCATCTTGATATTCGTGGAAATCCTGCAGCAGGCGGCCGAGAACGAAGGGCCGAGGGCCTATCTGGTACTGACAAAGGCTTCTGCCCGGGAAAATAAAACTCAGCACGCCATGCTCCTGGTTTCTGTTTGTAGAGCACCGTGGGCACTCTCTAAGCAGTCCGAGTTGGCACAGGTGGCAGCTTATCCCTGGGCAACATCTTGATATTCATGGAAATCCTGCTGCCAGCCTACCCCAAAGGGCCGAGGACGTACCTGGTACTGACAAAGGCTTCTGCCCGGGGAAACAAAACCCACCACCCCACGTTCCTGGTCTCAGTTTGCACAGCTCCATGGGCACTCTCAAAGCAGCCCGAGTTGGCACAGGTGGCAGCTTATCCCTGGGCGGCATCTTGATATTCATGGAAATCCAGACAGCAGCATACCCTTAAGGACCAAGGGCCTACCTGGTACTGACAAAGGCTTCTGCCCGGGGAAACAAAAATCAGCACCCCACATTCCTGGTCTCAGTTTGCAGAGCTCCGTGGGCACTCTCAAAGCAGCCCGAGTTGGCACAGGTGGCAGCTTGTCCCTGGGCAACATCTTGATATTTGTAGAAATCTGGCGGCACGCCTGCCCCTAAGGGCCGAGGGCCTACCTGGTATTGACAAATGCTTCTGCCCGGGGAAACAAAACCCACCACCCCTCGATCCTGGTCTCAGTTTGCAGAGCTCCATGGGCACTCTCTGAGCAGCCTGAGTTGGCACAGGTGGCAGCTTGTCCCTGGGCGGCATCTTGATATTCGTGGAAATCCAGCAGGATGCCTGCCCTTAAGGACCAAGGGCATACCTGGTACTGACAGTGGCTTCTGCCTGGGGAAACAAAACTCAGAACCCCACGTTCCTGGTCTCAGGTTGCAGAGCTCCATGGGCATTCTCAAAGCATCCCGAGTTGCAACAGGTAGCAGCTTGTCCCTGGGCGGCATCTTGATATTCGTGGAAATCCAGCCGGCTGCCGGCCAAGCAGGGCCGAGGGCCTATCTGGTACTGCAAATGCTTCTGCCCGGGGAAACAAAACCAACAAACCATGTTCCTGGTTTCAGATTTAAGAGTTCCATGGGCACACTCAAAGCAGCCCGAGTTGGCACAGGTGGCAGCTTGACCCTGGGCAACATCTTGATATTCATGGAAATCCTGCTGCCAGCCTGCCCCAAAGGGCCGAGGACCTACCTGGTACTGACAAAGGCTTCTGCCCGGGGAAACAAAACCCACCACCCCACGTTCCTGGTCTCAGTTTGCAGAGCTCCATGGGCACTCTCAAAGCAGCCCGAGTTGGCACAGGTGGCAGCTTATCCCTGGGCGGCATCTTGATATTCATGGAAATCCAGACAGCAGCCTACCCCTAAGGACCAAGGGCCTACCTGGTACTGACAAAGGCTTCTGCCCGGGGAAACAAAAATCAGCACCCCACATTCCTGGTCTCAGTTTGCAGAGCTCCGTGGGCACTCTCAAAGCAGCCCGAGTTGGCACAGGTGGCAGCTTGACCCTGGGCAACATCTTGATATTCGTAGAAATCTGGCGGCACGCCTGCCCCTAAGGGCTGAGGGCTTACCTGGTATTGACAAATGCTTCTGCCTGGGGAAACAAAACCCACCACCCCTCGTTCCTGGTCTGATTTTGCAGAGCTCCATGGGCACTCTCTGAGCAGCCTGAGTTGGCACAGGTGGCAGCTTGTCCCTGGGCGGCATCTTGATATTCGTGGAAATCCTGCAGCAGGCAGCCGAGAACGAAGGGCCGAGGGCCTACCTGGTACTGACAAAGGCTTCTGCCCGGGGAAACAAAACCCACCACCCCACGTTCCTGGTCTCAGTTTGCAGAGCTCCATGGGCACTCTCTAAGCAGCCCGAGTTGGCACAGGTGGCAGCTTGTCCCTGGGCAATATCTTGATATTCGTGGAAATCCAGAGAGCAGCTTACCCCTAAGGAACAAGGGCCTGCCTGGTACTGACAAAGGCTTCTGCCCGGGGAAACAAAAATCAGCACCCCACATTATTGGTCTCAGTTTGCAGAGCTCCGTGGCCACTCTCTAAGCAGCCCGAGTTGGCACAGGTGGCAGCTTGTCCCTGGGCGGCATCTTGATATTCGTGGAAATCCTGCTGCCAGCCTGCCCCTAAGGGCCGAGGGCCGACCTGGTACTGACAAAGGCTTCTGCCCGGGGAAACAAAACCCACCACCCCACGTTCCTGGTTTCAGTTTTTAGAGTTCCGTGGGTACTCTCAACGCAGCCTGAGTTGGCACAGGTGGCAGCTTGTCCCTGGGCGGCATCTTGATATTCGTGGAAATCCTGCAGCAGGCGGCCGAGAACGAAGGGCCGAGGGCCTATCTGGTACTGACAAAGGCTTCTGCCCGGGAAAATAAAACTCAGCACGCCATGCTCCTGGTTTCTGTTTGTAGAGCACCGTGGGCACTCTCTAAGCAGTCCGAGTTGGCACAGGTGGCAGCTTATCCCTGGGCAACATCTTGATATTCATGGAAATCCTGCTGCCAGCCTACCCCAAAGGGCCGAGGACGTACCTGGTACTGACAAAGGCTTCTGCCCGGGGAAACAAAACCCACCACCCCACGTTCCTGGTCTCAGTTTGCACAGCTCCATGGGCACTCTCAAAGCAGCCCGAGTTGGCACAGGTGGCAGCTTATCCCTGGGCGGCATCTTGATATTCATGGAAATCCAGACAGCAGCATACCCTTAAGGACCAAGGGCCTACCTGGTACTGACAAAGGCTTCTGCCCGGGGAAACAAAAATCAGCACCCCACATTCCTGGTCTCAGTTTGCAGAGCTCCGTGGGCACTCTCAAAGCAGCCCGAGTTGGCACAGGTGGCAGCTTGTCCCTGGGCAACATCTTGATATTTGTAGAAATCTGGCGGCACGCCTGCCCCTAAGGGCCGAGGGCCTACCTGGTATTGACAAATGCTTCTGCCCGGGGAAACAAAACCCACCACCCCTCGATCCTGGTCTCAGTTTGCAGAGCTCCATGGGCACTCTCTGAGCAGCCTGAGTTGGCACAGGTGGCAGCTTGTCCCTGGGCGGCATCTTGATATTCGTGGAAATCCTGCAGCAGGCAGCCGAGAACGAAGGGCCGAGGGCCTATCTGGTATTGACAAAGACTTCTGCCCGGGGAAACAAAACCCACCACCCCTAGTTCCTGGTCTGATTTTGCAGAGCTCCATGGGCACTCTCTGAGCAGCCTGAGTTGGCACAGGTGGCAGCTTGTCCCTGGGCGGCATCTTGATATTCGTGGAAATCCTGCAGGAGGCAGCCGAGAACAAAGGGCGGAGGGCCTATCTGGTACTGACAAAGGCTTCTGCCCGGGAAAATAAAACTCAGCACCCCATGTTCCTGGTTTCTGTTTTTAGAGCCCCATGGGCACTCTCAAATCAGCCCGAGTTGGCACAGGTGGCAGCTTGTCCCTGGGCGGCATCTTGATATTCGTAAAAATCCTGCTGCCAGCCTGCCCCAAAGGGTGGAGGGCCTACCTGGTACTGACAAAGGCTTCTGCCCGGGGACACAAAACCCACGACCCCACGTTCCTGGTTTCAGTTTGAAGAGTTCCGTGGGTACTCTCAACGCAGCCTGAGTTGGCACAGGTGGCAGCTTGTCCCTGGGCGGCATCTTGATATTCGTGGAAATCCTGCAGCAGGCAGCCGCGAACGAAGGGCCGAGGGCCTATCTGGTACTGACAAAGGCTTCTGCCCGGGAAAATAAAACTCAGCACGCCATGCTCCTGGTTTCAGTTTGTAGAGCACCGTGGGCACTCTCAAAGCAGTCCGAGTTGGCACAGGTGGCAGCTTGTCCCTGGGCGGCATCTTGATATTCGTGGAAATCCTGCTGCAAGGCTGCCCCTAAGGGTGGAGGGCCTACCTGGTACTGACAAAGGCTTCTGCCCGGGGAAACAAAACCCACGACCCCACGTTCCTGGTTTCAGTTTGAAGAGCTCCATGGGCACTCTCAACGGAGCCTGAGTTGCCACAGGTGGCAGCTTGTCCCTGGGCGGCATCTTGATATTCGTGGAAATCCTGCAGCAGGCAGCTGAGAACGAAGGGCCGAGGAACTATCTGGTACTGACAAACACTTCTGCCCGGGGAAACAAAACCCACCACCCCTCGTTCCTGGTTTCAGATTTAAGAGTTCCATGGGAACACTCAAAGCAGCCCGAGTTGGCACAGGTGGCAGCTTGACCCTGGGCAACATCTTGATATTCGTAGAAATCTGGCTGCCAGGCTGCCCCTAAGGGCCGAGGGCCTACCTGGTACTGACAAAGCCTTCTGCCCGGGGAAACAAAACCCACCACCCCACGTTCCTGGTCTCAGTTTGCAGAGCTCCATGGGCACTCTCTAAGCAGCCCGAGTTGGCACAGGTGGCAGCTTGTCCCTGGGCAATATCTTGATATTCGTGGAAATCCAGAGAGCAGCCTACCCCTAAGGAACAAGGGCCTGCCTGGTACTGACAAAGGCTTCTGCCCGGGGAAACAAAAATCAGCACCCCACATTATTGGTCTCAGTTTGCAGAGCTCCGTGGCCACTCTCTAAGCAGCCCGAGTTGGCACAGGTGGCAGCTTGTCCCTGGGCGGCATCTTGATATTCGTGGAAATCCTGCTGCCAGCCAGCCCCTAAGGGCCGAGGGCCTACCTGGTAGTGACAAAGGCTTCTGCCCGGGGAAACAAAACCCACCACCCCACGTTCCTGGTTTCAGTTTTTAGAGTTCCGTGGGTACTCTCAACGCAGCCGGAGTTGGCACAGGTGGCAGCTTGTCCCTGGGCGGCATCTTGATATTCGTGGAAATCCTGCAGCAGGCGGCCGAGAACGAAGGGCCTAGGGCCTATCTGGTACTGACAAAGCCTTCTCCCCGGGAAAATAAAACTCAGCACGCCATGCTCCTGGTTTCTGTTTGTAGAGCACCGTGGGCACTCTCTAAGCAGTCCGAGTTGGCACAGGTGGCAGCTTGTCCCTGGGCGGCATCTTGATATTCGTGGAAATCCTGCTGCCAGCCTGCCCCTAAAGGTGGAGGGCCTACCTGGTACTGACAAAGGTATCTGCCCGGGGAAACAAAACCCACGACCCCACGTTCCTGGTTTCAGTTTGAAGAGTTCCGTGGGCACTCTCAACGGAGCCTGAGTTGGCACAGGTGGCAGCTTGTCCCTGGGCGGCATCTTGATATTCGTGGAAATCCAGCAGGATGCCTGCCCTTAAGGACCAAGGGCATACCTGGTACTGACAGTGGTTTCTGCCTGGGGAAACAAAACTCAGAACCCCACGTTCCTGGTCTCAGGTTGCAGAGCTCCATGGGCATCCTCAAAGCATCCCGAGTTTCAACAGGTAGCAGCTTGTCCCTGGGCGGCATCTTGATATTCGTGGAAATCCAGCCGGCTGCCGGCCAAGCAGGGCCGATGGCCTATCTGGTACTGCAAATGCTTCTGCCCGGGGAAACAAAACCAACAACCCATGTTCCTGGTTTCAAATTTAAGAGTTCCATGGGCACACTCAAAGCAGCCCGAGTTGGCACAGGTGGCAGCTTGACCCTGGGCAACATCTTGATATTCATGGAAATCCTGCTGCCAGCCTACCCCAAAGGGCCGAGGACCTACCTGGTACTGACAAAGGCTTCTGCCCGGGGAAACAAAACCCACCACCCCACGTTCCTGGTCTCAGTTTGCAGAGCTCCATGGGCACTCTCAAAGCAGCCCGAGTTGGCACAGGTGGCAGCTTATCCCTGGGCGGCATCTTGATATTCATGGAAATCCAGAGAGCAGCCTACCCTTAAGGACCAAGGGCCTACCTGGTACTGACAAAAGCTTCTGCCCGGGGAAACAAAAATCAGCACCCCACATTCCTCGTCTCAGTTTGCAGAGCTCCATGGGCACTCTCAAAGCAGCCCGAGTTGGCACAGGTGGCAGCTTGTCCCTGGGCAACATCTTGATATTCGTAGAAATCTGGCGGCACGCCTGCCCTTAAGGGCCGAGGGCCTACCTGGTCCTGACAAATGCTTCTGCCCGGGGAAACAAAGCCCACCACCCCTCGTTCCTGGTTTGATTTTGCAGAGCTCCATGGGCACTCTCTGAGCAGCCTGAGTTGGCAGAGGTGGCAGCTTGTCCCTGGGCGGCATCTTGATATTCGTGGAAACCCTGCAGCAGGCAGCCGAGAACAAAGGGCCGAGGGCCTATCTGGTACTGACAAAGGCTTCTGCCCGGGGAAACAAAACCCACAACCCCACGTTCCTGGTTTCAGATTTAAGAGTTCCATGGGAACACTCAAAGCAGCCCGAGTTGGCACAAGTGGCAGCTTGACCCTGGGCAACATTTTGATATTCGTAGAAATCTGGCTGCCAGCCTGCCCCTAAGGGCCGAGGGCCTACCTGGTACTGACAAATGCTTCTGCCCGGGGAAACAAAACCTACCACCCCACGTTCCTGGTCTCAGTTTGCAGAGCTCCATGGGCACACTCTAAGCAGCCCGAGTTAGCACAGGGACCAGGAACCTGGGCTGGTGTGTTTTGTCTCCTTGGGCAGAAGCATTTGTTAGTACCAGGTAGGCCCTTGGCCCTTCGCGTCCGTCTGCCTGCTGGACGTACACGAATATCAAGATGCCGCCCTTGGACAAGCTGCCACCCGTACCAACTCGGGCTGCTTTGAGAGTGCCCATCAATCTCTGCAAACTGAGATCAGGAACGTGGGCTGGTGGGTTTTGTTTCCCTGGGCCGAAGCCTTTGTCAGTACCAGGTTGGCCCCTTTTCCTTATGGTTAGGCTGCTTGCTGGATTTCCACGAATATCAAGATGAGGCCCACAGACAAGCTGCCACCTGTGCCAACTCGCGCTGCTTTGAGAGTGCCCATGGAGCTCTGCAAACTGAGACCAGGAACGTGGGCTGGTGGGTTTTGTTTTCCCAGGCATAAGCCTTTGTCAGTACCAGATAGGGCCGTGTTCCTTTGGGGCAGTCTGCTTGCTGGATTTCCAAAAATATCAAGATGCGGCCCCGGGACAAGCTGCCACCTGTGCCAACTCGGGCTGCTTTGAGAGTGCCCATGGATCTCTGCAAACTGAGACCAGGAACATGGGGTGGTGGGTTTTGTCTCCTTGGCAGAAGCTATTGCACGACCAGGTAGGCCCTCGGCCCTTCGGGTCCGGCTGCCTGCTGGATTTCCGCGAATATCAAGATGCGGCACAGGGTCAAGCTGCCACCTGTGCCAACTCGGGCTGCTTTGAGAGTGCCCATGGAGTTCTGGAAACTGTGACCAGGAACGTGGGCTGGTGGGTTTTGTTTCCCTGGGCAGAAACCTTTCTCTGTACCATGTCGGCCCTCGCCCCTTCGGGGCCGGCTGCCTGCTGGATTTCCACGAATATAAAGATGCCGCCCAGGGACAAGCTGCCACCTGTGCCAACTCGCGCTGCTTTGAGAGTGCCCATGGAGCTCTGGAAACTGTGACCAGGAATGTGGGCTGGTGGGTTCTGTTTTCCCGGGCAGAAGCCTTTCTCTGTACCATGTAGGCCCTCGGCCCTTCAGGGCCGTCTGCCTGCTGGATTTCCATCAATATCAAGATGCCGCCCAGGGACAAGCTGCCACCCGTACCAACTCGGGCTGCTTTAAGAGTGCCCATGGATATCTGCAAACTGAGACCAGGAACGTGGGCTGGTGGCTTTTGTTTCCCCGGGCAGAAGCATTTGTCCGTACCAGGTAGGGCCTTGTTCCTCAGGGGCAGCCTGCCGGCTGGATTTCCACGAATATCAAGATGCCGCCCAGGGACAAGCTGCCACCCGTGCCAACTCGGGCTTCTTTGAGAGTGCGCATAGGGTTCTGTAAACTGAGACCAGGAACGTGGGCTAGTGGGTTTTGTTTCCCTGGGCAGAAGCCTTTGTCAGTAGCAGGTTGGCCACTTTTCATTCTGGTTAGGCTGCTTGCTGGATTTCCACGAATATCAAGATGAGGCCCACGGACAAGTTGCCACCTGTGCCAACTCGGGCTGCTTTGAGAGTGCCCATAGAGTTCTGTAAACTGAGACCAGGAACGTGGGCTGGTGGGTTTTGTTTCCCTGGGCCGAAGCCTTTGTCCGTACCACATAGGCCCTTGGCATTTTTGGCCGTCTGCATGCTGGATTTCCACGAATATCAAGATGCCGCCCAGGGACAAGCTGCCACCTGTGCCAACTGGGGCTACTTTGAGAGTGCCCATGGAGCTCTGGAAACTGAGACCAGGAACGTGGGCTGGTGGGTTTTGTGTCCCCGGGCAGAAGCCTTTGTCAGTACCATGTAGCCCTCGGCCCTTCAGGGCCGGCAGCCTTCTGGATTTCCACGAAGATCAAGGTGCCGCCCAGGGACAAGCTGCCACCTGTGCCAACTGGGGCTACTTTGAGAGTGCCCATGGAGCTCTGCAAACTGAGATCAGGAACGTGGGGTGGTGGGTTTTGTCTCCTTGGGCAGAAGTATTTGCAGGACCAGGTAGGCCTTCGACCCTTCGGGTCCGGCTGCCTGCTGGATTTCCACGAATATCGAGATGCTGCCCAGGGACAAGCTGCTACATGTGCCAACTCGGGCTGCTTTGCGAGTGCCCATGGAGCTCTGCAAACTGAGACCAGGAACGTGGGGTGGTGGGTTTTGTTTCCCTGGGCAGAAGCCTTTCTGTGTACCATGTCAGCCCTCGCCCCATCGGGGCCGACTGCCTGCTGGATTTCCACGAATATCAAGGTGCCGCTCAGGGACAAGCTGCCACCTGTGCCAACTCGGGCTGCTTTGAGAGTGCCCATGGAGCTCTGCAAACTGAGACCAGGAACGTGGGGTGGTTGCTTTTGTTTCCCTAGGACGAAGCCTTTGTTAGAACCAGGTAGGACCTCTGCCTTTTGTGGCCGGCTGCATGCTGGATTTCCACGAATCTGAAGATGCCGCCCAGGGACAAGCTGCCACCTGTGCCAACTCCGGCTGCTTTGAGAGTTCCCACGGAGCTCTGTAAACTGAGACCAGGAATGTGGGCTGGTGGGTTTTGTTTCCCTGGGCAGAAGCCTTTGTCAGTACCAGGTTGGCCACTTTTCATTCTGGTTAGGCTGCTTGCTGGATTTCCACGAATATCAAGATGAGGCCCACGGACAAGTTGCCACCTGTGCCAACTCGGGCTGCTTTGAGAGTGCCCATGGAGCTCTGCAAACTGAGACCAGGAACGTGGGCTGGTGGGTTTTGTTTTCCCAGGCATAAGCCTTTGTCAGTACCAGATAGGCCCTTGTTCCTTAGGGGCAGTCTGCATGCTGGATTTCCACGAATATCAAGATGCCGCCCAGGGACAAGCTGCCACCTGTGCCAACTCGGGCTGCTTTGAGAGTGCCCATGGATCTCTGCAAACTGAGACCAGGAACATGGGCTGGTGGGTTTTGCTTTCGCGGGCAGAAGCATTTGTCCGTACCAGGTAGGCCCTCGGCCCTTCGCGTCCGTCTGCCTGCTGGATTTCCACGAATATCAAGATGCCGCTCAGGGACAAGGTGCCACCCGTACCAACTCGGGCTGCTTTGAAAGTGCCCATGGATCTCTGCAAACTGAGACCAGCAACGTGGGCTGGTGGGTTTTGTCTCCTTGAGCAGAAGCATTTGCAGGACCAGGTAGGCCCTCGGCACTTCGGGTCCGGCTGCCTGCTGCAGGATTTTCACGAATATCGAGATGCGGCCCAGGGACAAGCTGCTACCTGTGCCAACTCGGGCTGCTTTGAGAGTGCCCATGGATCTCTGCAGACTGAGACCAGGAACGTGGGGTGGTGTGTTTTGTTTTCCCGGGCAGAAGCCTTTGTCCGTACCAGGTAGGCCCTTGACCTTTTTTTGGCCGGCTGCCCGCTGGATTTCCACGAATATCAAGATGCCGCCCAGGGACAAGCTGCAACCTGTGCCAACTCCGCCTGCTTTGAGAGTGCCCATGGAGCTCTGTAAACTGAGACCAGGAATGTGGGGTGGTGGGTTTTGTTTCCCTGGGCAGAAGGCTTTGTCTGTACCAGGTATGGCCTTGTTTCTCACGGGCCGGCTGCATGCTGGATTTCCACGAATATCAAGGTGCCGCCCAGGGACAAGCTGCCACCTGTGCCAACTCGGGCTGCTTTGAGAGTGCACATGGATCTCTGGAAACTGCGACCAAGAGCGTGGGCTGGTGTGTTTTGTTTCCCTAGGACGAAGCCTTTGTCCGTACCAGGTAGGCCCTCGGCCTTTTGTGGCCGGCTGCCTGCTGTATTTCCACGAATCTGAAGATGCCGCCCAGGGACAAGCTGCCACCTGTGCCAACTCGGGCTGCTTTGAGAGTTCCCACGTAGCTCTGCAAACTGAGACCAGAATGTGGGCTGGTGGGTTTTGTTTCCCTGGGCAGAAGGCTTTGTCAGTACCAGGTAGGGCCTTGTTTCTTACGGGCCGGCTGCTTCCTGGATTTCCACGAATATCAAGGTGCCGCCCAGGGACAAGCTGCCACCTGTGCCAACTCCGGCTGCTTTGAGAGTGCCCATGGATCTCTGGAAACTGAGACCAGGAGCGTGGGCTGGTGGGTTTTGTTTCCCCAGGACGAAGCGTTTGTCCGTACCTCGTAGGCCCTTGGCCTTGTTTGGCCGTCTGCATGCTGGATTTCCACGAATCTGAAGATGCTGCCCAGGGACAAGGTGCAAACTGTGCCAACTCGGGCTGCTTTGAGAGTGCCCATCGATCTGTTCAGATTGAGACCAGAAGTGTGGGGTGGTGGGTTCTGTCTCCCCGGGCAGAAGCATTTGCAGTACCAGGTAGGCCCTCAGCCCTTAGGGGCAGCCTGGCAGCCAGATTTCTACGAATATCAAGCTGTTGCCCAGGGTCAAGCTGCCACCTGTGCCAACTCGGGCTGCTTTGAGTGTGCCCATGGAACTCTTAAATCTGAAACCAGGAACATGGGTTTTTGGTTTTGTTTCCCCGGGCAGAAGCATTTGCAGTACCAGATAGGCCCTCGACCCTGCTCGGCCGGCAGCCTGCTGGATTTCCACGAATATCAAGATGCCGCCCAGGGACAAGCTGCAACCTGTGCCAACTCGGGCTGGTTTGAGAGTGCCCATGGAGCTCTTCAAACTGAGACCAGGAACATGGGTTTCTGGGTTTTGTTTCCCACGGCAGGCTGCCTGCTGGATTTCCACGAATATCAAGATGCCGCCCAGGGACAAGCTGCTACCTGTTGCAACTCGGGGTGTTTTGAGAATGCCCATGGATCTCTGCAAACTGAGACCAGGAACGTGGGGTGCTGAGTTTTGTTTCCCCAGGCAGAAGCCACTGTCAGTACCAGGTATGCCCTTGGTCCTTAAGGGCAGGCATCCTACTGGATTTCCACGAATATCAAGATGCCGCCCAGGGACAAGCTGCCACCTGTGCCAACTCAGGCTGCGTTGAGAGTGCCCACGGAACTCTTCAAACTGAAACCAGGAACGTGGGGTCGTGGGTTTTGTTTCCCCGGGCAGAAGCCTTTGTCAGTACCAGGTAGGCCCTCCACCCTTAGGGGCAGGCTGGCAGCAGGATTTCCACGAATATCAAGATGCCGCCCAGGGACAAGCTGCCACCTGTGCCAAGGCGGGCTGCTTTGATAGTGCCCACGGTGCTCTACAAACGGAAACCAGGAGCATGGGGTGCTGAGTTTTATTTTCCCGGGCAGAAGCCTTTGTCAGTACCAGACAGGCCCTCGGCCCTTCGTTATCGGCTGCCTGCTGCAGGATTTCCACGAATATCAAGATGCCGCCCAGGGACAAGCTGCCACCTGTGCCAACTCAGGCTGCGTTGAGAGTACCCACGGAACTCTTCAAACTGAAACCAGGAACGTGGGGTGGTGGGTTTTGTTTCCCCGGGCAGAAGCATTTGTCAGTACCAGGTAGGCCCTCCACCCTTAGGGGCAGGCTGGCAGCAGGATTTCCACGAATATCAAGATGCCGCCCAGGGACAAGCTGCCACCTGTGCCAACTCGGGCTGCTTTGAGAGTGCCCACGGAGCTCTGCAAACTGAGACCAATAATGTGGGGTGCTGATTTTTGTTTCCCCAGGCAGAAGCCTTTGTCAGTACCAGGCAGACACTTTTTCCTTAGGGGTAGGCTGCTCTCTGGATTTCCACGAATATCAAGATGCCGCCCAGAGACAAGCTGCCACCTGTGCCAACTCGGGCTGCTTTCAGAGTGCCCATGGATCTCTGCAAACTGAGACCAGGAACGTGGGGTGGTCGGTTTTGTTTCCCCGGGCAGAAGCCTTTGTCAGTACCAGGTAGGCCCTCGGCCCTTAGGGGCAGGCTGGCAGCCAGATTTCTACGAATATCAAGATGTTGCCCAGGGTCAAGCTGCCACCTGTGCCAACTCGGGCTGCTTTGAGTGTTCCCATGGAACTCTTAAATTTGAAACCAGGAACGTGGGCTTGTGGGTTTTGTTTCCCCGGGCAGAAGCATTTGCAGTACCAGATAGGCCCTTGGCCCTGCTTGGCCGGCAGCCTGCTGGATTTCCACGAATATCAAGATGTTGCCCAGGGTCAAGCTGCCACCTGTGCCAACTCGGGCTGCTTTGAGTGTGCCCACGGAGCTCTTCAAACTCAGACCAGGAACATGGGTTTCTGGGTTTTGTTTCCCACGGCAGGCTGGCAGCAGGATTTCCACGAATATCAAGATGCCGCCCAGGGACAAGCTGCCACCTGTGCACACTCGGGCTGCTTTGAGAGTGCCCACGGTGCTCTACAAACAGAAACCAGGAACATGGGGTGCTGAGTTTTATTTTCCCGGGCGGAAGCCTTTGTCAGTACCAGATAGGCCCTCGGCCCTTCGTTCTCGACTGCCTGATGCAGGATTTCCACGAATATCAAGATGCCGCCCAGGGACAAGCTGCCACCTGTGCCAACTCAGGCTGCTCAGAGAGTGCCCATGGAGCTCTGCAAACTGAGACCAGGAACGAGGGGTGGTGGGTTTTGTTTCCCCGGGCAGAAGCATTTGTAAGTACCAGGTAGGCCCTCGGCCCTTAGGGGCAGGCTGGCCGCCAGATTTCTACGAATATCAAGATGCCGCCCAGGGTCAAGCTGCCACCTGTGCCAACTCGGGCTGCTTTGAGAGTGCCCACGGAGCTCTGCAAACTGAGACCAGGAATGTGGGGTGCTGATTTTTGTTTCCCCAGGCAGAAGTTTTTGTCAGTACTTGGCAGGCCCTTGGTCCTTAAGGGTAGGCTACTCTCTGGATTTCCATGAATATCAAGATGCCGCCCAGGGATAAGCTGCCACCTGTGTCAACTCGGGCTGCTTTGAGAGTGCCCATGGAGCTCTGCAAACTGAGACCAGGAACGTGGGGTGGTGGGTTTTGTTTCCCCGGGCAGAAGCATTTGTCAGTACCAGGTAGGT
This sequence comes from Motacilla alba alba, assembly GCF_015832195.1. Taxonomy (NCBI): domain Eukaryota; kingdom Metazoa; phylum Chordata; class Aves; order Passeriformes; family Motacillidae; genus Motacilla; species Motacilla alba. Next base: position 22,708,661 of record NC_052016.1, on the reverse strand, counting down.
CCTCGGACCTTTGGGGTAGGCTGGCAGCAGGATTTCCACGAATATCAAGATGTTGCCCAGGGTCAAGCTGCCACCTGTGCCAACTCGGGCTACTTTGAGTGTGCCCATGGAACTCTTAAATCTGAAACCAGGAACGTGGGTTGTTGGTTTTGTTTCCCCGGGCAGAAGCATTTGCAGTACCAGATAGGCCCTCGGCCCTGCTTGGCCGGCAACCGGCTGGATTTCCACGAATATCAAGATGCCGCCAAGGGACAAGCTGCCACCTGTGCCAACTCGAGCTGCTTTGAGGGTGTCCACGGAGCACTGCAAACTGAGACCAGGAAAATGAGTTTGTTGGTTTTATTTCCCCGGGCAGAAGCCTTTGTAAGTACCAGGTAAGCCCTCGGCCCTTTGGGGTAGGCGGGCAGCAGGATTTCCACGAATATCAAGATGCCGCCCAGGGACAAGCTGCCACCTGTGCCAACTCGGGCTGCTTTGAGAGTGCCCATGGAGCTCTGCAACCTGAGACCAGGAACGTGGGGTGCTGATTTTTGTTTCCCCAGGCAGAAGCCACTGTCAGTACCAGGTAGGCCATTGGTCCTTAAAGGCAGGCAGCCTGCTGGATTTCCACAAATATCAAGATGCCGCCCAGGGACAAGCTGCCACCTGTGCACACTCGGGCTGCTTTGAGTGTGCCCACGGTGCTCTACAATCAGAAACCAGGAACATGGGGTGCTGAGTTTTATTTTCCCAGGCAGAAGCCTTTGTCAGTACCAGATAGGCCCTCGGCCCTTCGTTCTCGGCTGCCTGCTGCAGGATTTCCACGAATATCAAGATGCCGCCCAGGGACAAGCTGCCACCTGTGCCAACTCGGGCTGCTTTGAGAATGCCGACGGAGCTCTGCAAACTGAGACCAGGAACATGAGTTTGTGGGTTTTATTTCCCCGGGCAGAAGAATTTGTCAGTACCAGGTAGGCCCTCCACCCTTAGGGGCAGGCTGGCAGGAGGATTTCCACGAATATCAAGATGCCGCCCAGGGACAAGCTGCCACCTGTGCCAACTCAGGCTGCGTTGAGAGTGCCCACGGAACTCTTCAAACTGAAACCAGGAACGTGGGGTGGTGGGTTTTGTTTCCCCGGGCAGAAGCCGTTGTCAGTACCAGGTAGGCCCTCCACCTTTAGGGGCAGGCTGGCAGCAGGATTTCCACGAATATCAAGATGCCGCCCAGGGACAAGCTGCCACCTGTGCACACTCGGGCTGCTTTAAGAGTGCCCATGGAGCTTTTCAAACTGAGACAAGGAACATGGGTTTGTGGGTTTTGTTTCCCACGGCAGGCTGCCTGCTGGATTTCCACGAATATCAAGGTGCTGCCCAGGGACATGCTGCCACCTGTGCCAACTCAGCCTTCTTTGAGAGTGCCCATGGATCTCTGCAAACTGAGACCAGGACCGAGGGGTGCTGATTGTTGTTTCCCCGGGCAGAAGCCTTTGTCAGTACCAGGTAGGCCCTTGGCCCTTCAGGGACTGGTGCCCGTTGGATTTCCACGAATATCAAGATGCCGCCCAGGGGCAAGCTGCCACCTGTGCCAACTCGGGCTGCTTTGAGAGTGCCCACGGAGCTCTGCAAACTGAGACCAGGAATGTGGGGTGCTGATTGTTGTTTCCCCGGGCAGAAGCCTTTGTCAGTACCAGGTAGGCCCACGGCCCCTTGGGGTAGGCTGGCAGCAGGATTTCCACGAATATCAAGATGCCGCCCAGGGACAAGCTGCCACCTGTGCCAACTCGGGCTGCTTGGAGAGTGCCCATGGAGCTCTGCAAACTGAGACCAGGAACGTGGGGTGCTGAGTTTTGTTTCCCCAGGCAGAAGCCGTGGTCAGTGTTAGGTAAGCTATTGGTCCTTAAGGGCAGGCAGCCTGCTGGATTTCCACGAATATCAAGATGCTGCCCAGGGACAAGCTGCCACCTGTGCCAGCTCGGGTTGCTTTGAGAGTGCCCATGGAGCTCTACAAACAGAAACCAGGAACATGGGGTGCTGAGTTTTATTTTCCCGGGCGGAAGCCTTTGTCTGTACCAGGTAGGCCCTCGGCCCTTCGTTCTCGGCTGCCAGCTGCAGGATTTCCACGAATATCAAGATGCCGCCAAGGGACAAGCTGCCACCTGTGCCACCTCAGGCTGCTTTGAGAGTGCCCACGGAGCTCTGCAAACAGAAACCAGGAACGTGGGGTGCTGATTGTTGTTTCCCCGGGCAGAAGCCTTTGTCAGTACCAGGCAGGCCCTTGTTCCTTAGGGGTAGGCTGCTCTCTGGTTTTCCACGAATATCAAGATGCCGCCCAGGGACAAGCTGCCACCTGTGCCAACTCGGGCTGCTTAGAGAGTGCCCATGGAGCTCTGCATACTGTGACCAGGAACGTGGGGAGGTGGGTTTTATTTCCCCGAGCGGAAGCATTTGTCAGTACCAGGTAGGCCCTCGGCCCTTAGGGGCTGGCTGGCAGCCAGATTTCCACGAATATCAAGATGTTGCCCAGGGTCAAGATGCCACCTGTGCCAACTCGGGCTGCTTTGAGAGTGCCCACGGAGCTCTGCAAACTGAGAACAGGAACGTGGGGTGGTGGGTTTTGTTTTCCCGGGCAGAAACCTCTGTCCGTACCAGGTAGGCCCTTGGCCCTTAGGGGCAGGCTGGCACCAGGATTTCTACGAATATCAAGATGCCACCCAGGGACAAGCTGCCACTTGTGGCAACTCGGGCTGCTTAGAGAGTGCCCATGGAGCTCTTCAAACTGAGAGCAGGAACATGAGTTTCTGGGTTTTGTTTCCCATGGCAGGCAGCCTGCTGGACTTACACGAATATCAAGATGCCGCCCAGGGACAAGCTGCCACCTGTGCCAACTCGGGCTGCTTTGAGATTGCCCACGGAGCTCTGCAAACTCAGACCAGGAACGTGAGTTTGTGATTTTTATTTCCCCGGACAGAAGCCTTTGTCGGTACCAGGTAGGCCCTTGGTCCGTAAGAGCAGGCAGACTGCTGGATTTCCACGAATATCAAGATGCCGCCCAGGGACAAGCTGCCACCTGTGCCAACTCGGGCTGCTTTCAGAGTGCCCACGTAACTCTTCAAACTGAAACCAGGAAAGTGGGGTGGTGGGTTTTGTTTCCCCAGGCAGAAGCCTTTGTCAGTACCAGGTAGGCCCTCGGCCCTTAGGGGCAGTCTGGCAGCAGGATTTCCACGAATATCAAGATGCCGACCAGGGACAAGCTGCCACCTGTGCCAACTCGGGCTGCTTTGAAAGTGCCCACGGTGCTCTACAAACAGAAACCAGGAACATGGGGTGCTGAGTTTTATTTTCCCGGGCAGAAGCCTTTGTCAGTACCAGATAGGCCCTCGGCCATTCGTTCTCGGCTGCCTGCTGCAGGATTTCCACGAATATCAAGATGCCACCCAGGGACAAGCTGCCACCGGTGCCAACTCAGGCTGCGTTGAGAGTGCCCACGGAACTCTTCAAACTGAAACCAGGAACATGGGGTGGTGGGTTCTGTTTCCCTGGGCAGAAGCCGTTGTCAGTACCAGGTAGGCCCTCCACCATTAGGGGCAGGCGGGCAGCAGGATTTCCACGAATATCAAGATGCCGCCCAGGGACAAGCTTCCACCTGTGGCAACTCACGCTGCTTTGAGAGTGCCCATGGAGCTCTACAAACAGAAACCAGGAACATGGCGTGCTGAGTTTTATTTTCCCGGGCAGAAGCCTTTGTCAGTACCAGGTAGGCCCTCCGCCCTTCGTTCTCGGCTGCCTGCTGCAGGATTTCTACGAATATCAAGTTGCCGCCCACGGACAAGCTGCCACCTGTGCCAACTCGGGTTGCTTAGAGAGTGCCCATGGAGCTCTGCAAACTGATACCAGGATCGTGGGGCGCTGAGTTTTGTTTCCACAGGCAGAAGCCGTTGTCAGTGCCAGGTAGGCCCTCGGCCCTTTGGGGTAGGCAGCCTGCTGGATTTCCACGAATATCAAGATGCCGCCCAGGGACAAGCTGCCACCTGTGCCAACTCGGGCTGCTTTGAGAGTGCCCATGGAGCTCTACAAACAGAAACCAGGAACATGGGGTGCTGAGTTTTATTTTCCCGGGCAGAAGCCTTTGTCTGTACCAGATAGGCTCTCGGCCCTTCGTTCTCGGCTGCCTGCTGCAGGATTTCCACGAATATCAAGATGCCGCCAAGGGACAAGCTGCCACCTGTGCCAACTCGGGCTGCTTTGAGAGTGCCCACGGAGCTCTGCAAACTGAGACCAGGAACGGGGGGTGCTGATTGTTGTTTCCCCGGGCGGAACCCTTTGTCCGTACCAGGTCGGGCCTTGTTCCTCAGGGGCAGTCTGCCGGCTGGATTTCCACGAATATCAAGATGTTGCCCAGGGTCAAGCTGCCACCTGTGCCAACTCGGGCTGCTTTGAGTGTGCCCATGGAACTCTTAAATCTGAGACCAGGAACGTGGGGTGGTGGGTTTTATTTCCCCGAGCGGAAGCATTTGTCAGTACCAGGTAGGCCCTCGGCCCTTAGGGGCTGGCTGGCAGCCAGATTTCTACGAATATCAAGATGTTGCCCAGGGTCAAGCTGCCACCTGTGCCAACTCGGGCTGCTTTGAGAGTGCCCACGGAGCTCTGCAAACTGAGAACAGGAACGTGGGGTGGTGGGTTTTGTTTTCCCGGGCAGAAACCTCTGTCCGTACCAGGTAGGCCCTTGGCCCTTAGGGGCAGGCTGGCGCCAGGATTTCTACGAATATGAAGATGCCACCCAGGGACAAGCTGCCACTTGTGGCAACTCGGGCTGCTTAGAGAGTGCCCATGGAGCTCTTCAAACTGAGAGCAGGAACATGAGTTTCTGGGTTTTGTTTCCCATGGCAGGCAGCCTGCTGGACTTACACGAATATCAAGATGCCGCCCAGGGACAAGCTGCCACCTGTGCCAACTCGGGCTGCTTTGAGATTGCCCACGGAGCTCTGCAAACTGAGACCAGGAACGTGAGTTTGTGATTTTTATTTCCCCGGACAGAAGCCTTTGTCGGTACCAGGTAGGCCCTTGGTCTGTAAGAGCAGGCAGACTGCTGGATTTCCACGAATATCAAGATGCCGCCCAGGGACAAGCTGCCACCTGTGCCAACTCGGGCTGCTTTCAGAGTGCCCACGTAACTCATCAAACTGAAACCAGGAAAGTGGGGTGGTGGGTTTTGTTTCCCCAGGCAGAAGCCTTTGTCAGTACCAGGTAGGCCCTCGGCCCTTAGGGGCAGTCTGGCAGCAGGACTTCCACGAATATCAAGATGCCGACCAGGGACAAGCTGCCACCTGTGCCAACTCGGGCTGCTTTCAATGTGCCCACGGTGCTCTACAAACAGAAACCAGGAACATGGGATGCTGAGTTTTATTTTCCCGGGCAGAAGCCTTTGTCAGTACCAGATAGGCCCTCGGCCCTTCGTTCTCGGCTGCCTGCTGCAGGATTTCCACGAATATCAAGATGCCACCCAGGGACAAGCTGCCACCGGTGCCAACTCAGGCTGCGTTGAGAGTGCCCACGGAACTCTTCAAACTGAAACCAGGAACATGGGGTGGTGGGTTCTGTTTCCCTGGGCAGAAGCCGTTGTCAGTGCCAGGTAGGCCCTCCACCTTTAGGGGCAGGCTGGCAGCAGGATTTCCACGAATATCAAGATGCCGCCCAGGGACAAGCTTCCACCTGTGGCAACTCACGCTGCTTTGAGAGTGCCCATGGAGCTCTACAAACAGAAACCAGGAACATGGCGTGCTGAGTTTTATTTTCCCAGGCAGAAGCCTTTGTCAGTACCAGGTAGGCCCTCCGCCCTTCGTTCTCGGCTGCCTGCTGCAGGATTTCTACGAATATCAAGTTGCCGCCCACGGACAAGCTGCCACCTGTGCCAACTCGGGTTGCTTAGAGAGTGCCCATGGAGCTCTGCAAACTGATACCAGGATCGTGGGGCGCTGAGTTTTGTTTCCACAGGCAGAAGCCGTTGTCAGTGCCAGGTAGGCCCTCGGCCCTTTGGGGTAGGCAGCCTGCTGGATTTCCACGAATATCAAGATGCCGCCCAGGGACAAGCTGCCACCTGTGGCAACTCGGGCTGCTTTGAGAGTGCCCATGGAGCTCTACAAACAGAAACCAGGAACATGGGGTGCTGAGTTTTATTTTCCCGGGCAGAAGCCTTTGTCTGTACCAGATAGGCTCTCGGCCCTTCGTTCTCGGCTGCCTGCTGCAGGATTTCCACGAATATCAAGATGCCGCCAAGGGACAAGCTGCCACCTGTGCCAACTCGGGCTGCTTTGAGAGTGCCCACGGAGCTCTGCAAACTGAGACCAGGAACGTGGGGTGCTGATTGTTGTTTCCCCGGGCGGAACCCTTTGTCCGTACCAGGTCGGGCCTTGTTCCTCAGGGGCAGTCTGCCGGCTGGATTTCCACGAATATCAAGATGTTGCCCAGGGTCAAGCTGCCACCTGTGCCAACTCGGGCTGCTTTGAGTGTGCCCATGGAACTCTTAAATCTGAGACCAGGAACGTGGGGTGGTGGGTTTTGTTTCCCCTGGCAGAAGCATTTGCAGTACCTGATAGGCCCTCAGCCCTGCTTGGCCGCCAGCCGGCTGGATTTCCACGAATATCAAGATGCCGCCCAGGGACAAGCTGCTACCTGTGCCAACTCGGGCTGCTTTGAGAGTGCCCACGGAGCTCTGCACACTTTGACCAGGAACGTGAGTTTGTGATTTTTATTTCCCCGGACAGAAGCCTTTGTCTGTACCAGGTAGGCCCTCGACCCTTAAGGGCACGCAGCCGGCTGGATTTCCACGAATATCAAGATGCCGCCCAGGGACACGCTGCCACCTGTGCCAACTCGCGCGGCTTTGAGAGTGCCCATGGAGCTCTACAAACAGAAACCAGGAACATGGGTTGCTGAGTTTTATTTTCCCAGGCAGAAGCCTTTGTCAGTACCAGATAGGCCCTCGGCCTTTCGTTCTCGTCTGCCTGCTGCAGGATTTCCACGAATATCAAGATGCCGCCCAGGGACAAGCTGCCACCTGTGCCAACTCGGGCTGCTTAGAGAGTGCCCACGGAGCTCTGCAAACTGAGACCAGGAACGTGGGTTGGTGGGTTTTGTTTTCCCGGGCAGAAGCCTTTTTCAGTACCAGGTAGGCCCTCGTCCCTTAGGGGCAGGCTGGCACCAGATTTCCACGAATACCAAGATGCCACCGAGGGACAAGCTGGCACCTGTGGCAACTCGGGCTGCTTTGAGAGTGCCCATGGAGCTCTTCAAACTGAGACCAGGAACATGGGTTTACTGGGTTTTGTTTCCCACGGCAGGCTGCCTGCTGGATTTCCACGAATATCAAGATGCCGCCCAGGGACAAGCTGCCACCTGTGCCAACTCGGGCTGCTTTGAAAGTGCCCACGGTGCTCTACAAACAGAAACCAGGAACATGGGGTGCTGAGTTTTATTTTCCCGGGCAGAAGCCTTTGTCAGTACCAGATAGGCCCTCGGCCATTCGTTCTCGGCTGCCTGCTGCAGGATTTCCACGAATATCAAGATGCCACCCAGGGACAAGCTGCCACCGGTGCCAACTCAGGCTGCGTTGAGAGTGCCCACGGAACTCTTCAAACTGAAACCAGGAACATGGGGTGGTGGGTTCTGTTTCCCTGGGCAGAAGCCGTTGTCAGTACCAGGTAGGCCCTCCACCATTAGGGGCAGGCGGGCAGCAGGATTTCCACGAATATCAAGATGCCGCCCAGGGACAAGCTTCCACCTGTGGCAACTCACGCTGCTTTGAGAGTGCCCATGGAGCTCTACAAACAGAAACCAGGAACATGGCGTGCTGAGTTTTATTTTCCCGGGCAGAAGCCTTTGTCAGTACCAGGTAGGCCCTCCGCCCTTCGTTCTCGGCTGCCTGCTGCAGGATTTCTACGAATATCAAGTTGCCGCCCACGGACAAGCTGCCACCTGTGCCAACTCGGGTTGCTTAGAGAGTGCCCATGGAGCTCTGCAAACTGATACCAGGATCGTGGGGCGCTGAGTTTTGTTTCCACAGGCAGAAGCCGTTGTCAGTGCCAGGTAGGCCCTCGGCCCTTTGGGGTAGGCAGCCTGCTGGATTTCCACGAATATCAAGATGCCGCCCAGGGACAAGCTGCCACCTGTGCCAACTCGGGCTGCTTTGAGAGTGCCCATGGAGCTCTACAAACAGAAACCAGGAACATGGGGTGCTGAGTTTTATTTTCCCGGGCAGAAGCCTTTGTCTGTACCAGATAGGCTCTCGGCCCTTCGTTCTCGGCTGCCTGCTGCAGGATTTCCACGAATATCAAGATGCCGCCAAGGGACAAGCTGCCACCTGTGCCAACTCGGGCTGCTTTGAGAGTGCCCACGGAGCTCTGCAAACTGAGACCAGGAACGGGGGGTGCTGATTGTTGTTTCCCCGGGCGGAACCCTTTGTCCGTACCAGGTCGGGCCTTGTTCCTCAGGGGCAGTCTGCCGGCTGGATTTCCACGAATATCAAGATGTTGCCCAGGGTCAAGCTGCCACCTGTGCCAACTCGGGCTGCTTTGAGTGTGCCCATGGAACTCTTAAATCTGAGACCAGGAACGTGGGGTGGTGGGTTTTATTTCCCCGAGCGGAAGCATTTGTCAGTACCAGGTAGGCCCTCGGCCCTTAGGGGCTGGCTGGCAGCCAGATTTCTACGAATATCAAGATGTTGCCCAGGGTCAAGCTGCCACCTGTGCCAACTCGGGCTGCTTTGAGAGTGCCCACGGAGCTCTGCAAACTGAGAACAGGAACGTGGGGTGGTGGGTTTTGTTTTCCCGGGCAGAAACCTCTGTCCGTACCAGGTAGGCCCTTGGCCCTTAGGGGCAGGCTGGCGCCAGGATTTCTACGAATATCAAGATGCCACCCAGGGACAAGCTGCCACTTGTGGCAACTCGGGCTGCTTAGAGAGTGCCCATGGAGCTCTTCAAACTGAGAGCAGGAACATGAGTTTCTGGGTTTTGTTTCCCATGGCAGGCAGCCTGCTGGACTTACACGAATATCAAGATGCCGCCCAGGGACAAGCTGCCACCTGTGCCAACTCGGGCTGCTTTGAGATTGCCCACGGAGCTCTGCAAACTGAGACCAGGAACGTGAGTTTGTGATTTTTATTTCCCCGGACAGAAGCCTTTGTCGGTACCAGGTAGGCCCTTGGTCTGTAAGAGCAGGCAGACTGCTGGATTTCCACGAATATCAAGATGCCGCCCAGGGACAAGCTGCCACCTGTGCCAACTCGGGCTGCTTTCAGAGTGCCCACGTAACTCATCAAACTGAAACCAGGAAAGTGGGGTGGTGGGTTTTGTTTCCCCAGGCAGAAGCCTTTGTCAGTACCAGGTAGGCCCTCGGCCCTTAGGGGCAGTCTGGCAGCAGGACTTCCACGAATATCAAGATGCCGACCAGGGACAAGCTGCCACCTGTGCCAACTCGGGCTGCTTTCAATGTGCCCACGGTGCTCTACAAACAGAAACCAGGAACATGGGATGCTGAGTTTTATTTTCCCGGGCAGAAGCCTTTGTCAGTACCAGATAGGCCCTCGGCCCTTCGTTCTCGGCTGCCTGCTGCAGGATTTCCACGAATATCAAGATGCCACCCAGGGACAAGCTGCCACCGGTGCCAACTCAGGCTGCGTTGAGAGTGCCCACGGAACTCTTCAAACTGAAACCAGGAACATGGGGTGGTGGGTTCTGTTTCCCTGGGCAGAAGCCGTTGTCAGTGCCAGGTAGGCCCTCCACCTTTAGGGGCAGGCTGGCAGCAGGATTTCCACGAATATCAAGATGCCGCCCAGGGACAAGCTTCCACCTGTGGCAACTCACGCTGCTTTGAGAGTGCCCATGGAGCTCTACAAACAGAAACCAGGAACATGGCGTGCTGAGTTTTATTTTCCCGGGCAGAAGCCTTTGTCAGTACCAGGTAGGCCCTCCGCCCTTCGTTCTCGGCTGCCTGCTGCAGGATTTCTACGAATATCAAGTTGCCGCCCACGGACAAGCTGCCACCTGTGCCAACTCGGGTTGCTTAGAGAGTGCCCATGGAGCTCTGCAAACTGATACCAGGATCGTGGGGCGCTGAGTTTTGTTTCCACAGGCAGAAGCCGTTGTCAGTGCCAGGTAGGCCCTCGGCCCTTTGGGGTAGGCAGCCTGCTGGATTTCCACGAATATCAAGATGCCGCCCAGGGACAAGCTGCCACCTGTGGCAACTCGGGCTGCTTTGAGAGTGCCCATGGAGCTCTACAAACAGAAACCAGGAACATGGGGTGCTGAGTTTTATTTTCCCGGGCAGAAGCCTTTGTCTGTACCAGATAGGCTCTCGGCCCTTCGTTCTCGGCTGCCTGCTGCAGGATTTCCACGAATATCAAGATGCCGCCAAGGGACAAGCTGCCACCTGTGCCAACTCGGGCTGCTTTGAGAGTGCCCACGGAGCTCTGCAAACTGAGACCAGGAACGTGGGGTGCTGATTGTTGTTTCCCCGGGCGGAACCCTTTGTCCGTACCAGGTCGGGCCTTGTTCCTCAGGGGCAGTCTGCCGGCTGGATTTCCACGAATATCAAGATGTTGCCCAGGGTCAAGCTGCCACCTGTGCCAACTCGGGCTGCTTTGAGTGTGCCCATGGAACTCTTAAATCTGAGACCAGGAACGTGGGGTGGTGGGTTTTGTTTCCCCTGGCAGAAGCATTTGCAGTACCTGATAGGCCCTCAGCCCTGCTTGGCCGCCAGCCGGCTGGATTTCCACGAATATCAAGATGCCGCCCAGGGACAAGCTGCTACCTGTGCCAACTCGGGCTGCTTTGAGAGTGCCCACGGAGCTCTGCACACTTTGACCAGGAACGTGAGTTTGTGATTTTTATTTCCCCGGACAGAAGCCTTTGTCTGTACCAGGTAGGCCCTCGACCCTTAAGGGCACGCAGCCGGCTGGATTTCCACGAATATCAAGATGCCGCCCAGGGACACGCTGCCACCTGTGCCAACTCGCGCGGCTTTGAGAGTGCCCATGGAGCTCTACAAACAGAAACCAGGAACATGGGTTGCTGAGTTTTATTTTCCCAGGCAGAAGCCTTTGTCAGTACCAGATAGGCCCTCGGCCTTTCGTTCTCGTCTGCCTGCTGCAGGATTTCCACGAATATCAAGATGCCGCCCAGGGACAAGCTGCCACCTGTGCCAACTCGGGCTGCTTAGAGAGTGCCCACGGAGCTCTGCAAACTGAGACCAGGAACGTGGGTTGGTGGGTTTTGTTTTCCCGGGCAGAAGCCTTTTTCAGTACCAGGTAGGCCCTCGTCCCTTAGGGGCAGGCTGGCACCAGATTTCCACGAATACCAAGATGCCACCGAGGGACAAGCTGGCACCTGTGGCAACTCGGGCTGCTTTGAGAGTGCCCATGGAGCTCTTCAAACTGAGACCAGGAACATGGGTTTACTGGGTTTTGTTTCCCACGGCAGGCTGCCTGCTGGATTTCCACGAATATCAAGATGCCGCCCAGGGACAAGCTGCCACCTGTGCCAACTCAGCCTTCTTTGAGAGTGCCCATGGAGCTCTGAAAACTGAGACCAGGACCGAGGGGTGCTCAGTTTTGTTTTCCCTGGGCAGAAGCCTTTTTCACTACCAGGTAAGCCCTTGGCCCTTTGGGGCCGGCTGCTGGCTGGATTTCCACGAATATCAAGATGCCACCCAGGGACAAGCTGCCACCTGTGCCAACTCGGGCTACTTTGAGAGTGCTCATGGAGCTCTGCAAACTGAGATCAGGAACGTTGGTTGGCGAATTTTGTTTCCCCGGGCAGAAGCCTTTGTCAGTACCGGGTAAGCTCTGGGCCCTTAGGGGCAGGGTGGCCCCAGGATTTCCACGAATATCAAGATGCCGCCCAGGGACAAGCTGCCACCTGTGCCAACTCGGGCTGCTTTGAGAGTGCCAAGGAGCTCTGCAAACTGAGACCAGGAACGTGGGGTGCTGATTGTTGTTTCCCCGGGCAGAAGCCTTTGTCAGTACCAGGTAGGCCCTTGGCTCTAAGGGGTAGGCTGGCAGAAGGATTTCCACGAATATCAAGATGCCGCCCAGGGACAAGCTGCCACCTGTGCCAACTCGGGTTGCTTAGAGAGTGCCCACGGAGCTCTGCAAACTGAGACCAGGAACATGGGGTGCTGAGTTTTGTTTCCCCCGGCAGAAGCCGTTATCAGTGACAGGTAGACCCTTGGTCCTTAAGGGCAGGCAGGTGCTGGATTTCCACGAATATCAAGATGCTGCCCAGGGACATGCTGCCACCTGTGCCAACTCGGGTTGCTTTGAGAGTGCCCACGGAACTTTGCAAACTTTGACCAGGAACGTGGGGTGGTGGGTTTTGTTTCCCCGGGCAGAAGCATTTGTCAGTACCAGGTAGGCCCTCGGCCCTTAGGGGCAGGCTGGCAGCAGGATTTCCACGAATATCAAGATGCCGACCAGGGTCAAGCTGCCACCTCTGCCAACTCGGGCTGCTTTGAGAGTGCCCATGGAGCTCTACAAACAGAAACCAGGAACATGGGATGCTGAGTTTTATTTTCCCGGGCAGAAGCCTTTGTCAGTACCAGATAGGGCCTCGGCCCTTCGTTCTCGGCTGCCTGCTGCAGGATTTCCACGAATATCAAGATGCCGCCCAGGGACAAGCTGCCACCTGTGCCAACTCGGGCTGCTTAGAGAGTGCCCATGGAGCTCTTCAAACTGGGACCAGGAACGTGGGGTTGTGGGTTTTGTTTCCCCGGGCAGAAGCATTTGCAGTACCAGATCGGCCCTCGGCCCTGCTTGTCCGGCAGCCTGCTGGATTTCCACGAATATCAAGATGCCGCCCAGGGACAAGCTGCCACCTGTGCCAACTCGGGCTGCTTTGAGAGTGCCCATGGAGCTCTGCAAACTGAGACCAGGAACATGAGTTTGTTGGTTTTATTTCCCCGGGCAGAAGCTTTTGTCAGTACCAGGTAGGCCCTCGGCCCTTTGGGGTAGGCTGGCAGCAGGATTTCCACGAATATCAAGATGCCGCCCAGGGACAAGCTGCCACCTGTGCCAACTCGGGCTGCTTTGAGAGTGCCCACGGATCTCTACAAAGAGAAACCAGGAACATGGGGTGCAGAGTTTTATTTTCCCGGGCAGAAGCCTTTGTCATTACCAGGTAGGCCCTCGGCCCTTCGTTCTCGGCTGCCTGCTGGATGTCCACGAATATCAAGATGCCGCCCAGGGACAAGCTGCCACCTGTGCCAACTCGGGCTGCTTTGAGAGTGCCCATGGAGCTATTCAAACTGAGACAAGGAACATGGGTTTGTGGGTTTTGTTTCCCCGGGCAGAAGCATTTGTCAGTACCAGGTAGGCCCTTGGCTCTAAGCGGTAGGCTGGCAGAAGGATTTCCACGAATATCAAGATGCCGCCCAGGGACAAGCTGCCACCTGTGCCAACTCGGGTTGCTTAGAGAGTGCCCACGGAGCTCTGCAAACTGATACCAGGAACGTGGGGTGCTGAGTTTTGTTTCCCCAGGGAGAAGCCTTTGTCAGTACCAGGTAGGCCTTTGGTCCTTAAGGGCAGGCAGCCTGCGGGATTTCCACGAATATCAAGATGCCGCCCAGGGACAAGCTGCCATATGTGCCAACTCGCAGCGCGGCTTTCATAGTGCCCACGGAACTCTTCAAACTGAAACCAGGAACGTGGGGTTGTGGGTTTTGTTTCCCCGGGCAGAAGCCGTTGTAAGTACCAGGTAGGCCCTTGGTCCTTAAGGGCAGGCAGCCTGCTGGATTTCCACGAATATCAAGATGCCGCCCAGGGACAAGCTGCCACCTGTGCCAACTCGGGCTGCTTTGAGAGTGCCCATGGAGCTCTACAAACAGAAACCAGGAACATGGGGTGCTGAGTTTTATTTTCCCGGGCGGAAGCCTTTGTCTGTACCTGATATGCTCTCGGCCCTTCGTTCTCGGCTGCCTGCTGCAGGATTTCCACGAATATCAAGATGCCGCCAAGGGACAAGCTGCCACCTGTGCCAACTCAGCCTTCTTTGAGAGTGCCCACGGAGCTCTGCAAACTGAGACCAGGAACGTGGGGTGCTGATTGTTATTTCCCCGGGCAGAAGCCTTTGTCAATACCCGGCAGGCCCTTCTTCCTTAGGGGTAGGCTGCTCACTGGATTTCCACGAATATCAAGATGCCGCCCAGTGTCAAGCTGGCACCTGTGCCAACTCGGGCTTCTTTGAGAGTGCCCACGGGGCTCTTAAAACTGAGACCAGGAATATGGGTTTGTGGGTTTTGTTTCCCACAGCAGGCTGCCTGCTGGATTTCCACGAATATCAAGATGCCGCCCAGGGACAAGCTGCCACCTGTGCCAACTCAGCCTTCTTTGAGAGTGCCCATGGATCTCTGCAAACTGAGACCAGGACCGAGGGGTGCTTAGTTGTGTTTTCCCTGGGCAGAACCCTTTGTCAGTACCAGGTAGGCCCTTGGCCCTTCAGGGCCTGGTGCCCGCTGGATTTCCACGAATATCAAGATGCCGCCCAGGGACAAGCTGCCACCTGTGCCAACTCGGGCTGCTTTGAGAGTGCCCACGGAGCTCTGCAAACTGAGACCAGGAACGTGAGTTTGTGATTTTTATTTCCCCGGGCAGAAGCCTTTGTCAGTACCAGGTAGGCCCTCGGCCCTTTGGGGTAGGCTGGCAGCAGGATTTCCACGAATATCAAGATGCCGCCCAGGGACAATCTGCCACCTGTGCCAACTCGGGTTGCTTAGAGAGTGCCCATGGAGCTCTGCAAACTGATACCAGGATCGTGGGGCGCTGAGTTTTGTTTCCACAGGCAGAAGCCGTTGTCAGTGCCAGGTAGGCCCTCGGCCCTTTGGGGTAGGCAGCCTGCTGGATTTCCACGAATATCAAGATGCCGCCCAGGGACAAGCTGCCACCTGTGCCAACTCGGGCTGCTTTGAGAGTGCCCATGGAGCTCTACAAACAGAAACCAGGAACATGGGGTGCTGAGTTTTATTTTCCCGGGCAGAAGCCTTTGTCTGTACCAGATAGGGCCTCGGCCCTTCGTTCTCGGCTGCCTGCTACAGGATTTCCACGAATATCAAGATGCCGCCCAGGGACAAGCTGCCACCTGTGCCAACTCGGGCTGCTTTGAGAGTGCCCATGGAGCTCTTCAAACTGAGACCAGGAACGTGGGGTGCTGATTGTTGTTTCCCCGGGCGGAACCCTTTGTCCGTACCAGGTCGGGCCTTGTTCCTCAGGGGCAGTCTGCCGGCTGGATTTCCACGAATATCAAGATGTTGCCCAGGGTCAAGCTGCCACCTGTGCCAACTCGGGCTGCTTTGAGTGTGCCCATGGAACTCTTAAATCTGAGACCAGGAACGTGGGGTGGTGGGTTTTGTTTCCCCGGGCAGAAGCATTTGCAGTACCAGATAGGCCCTCGGCCCTGCTTGGCCGCCAGCCGGCTGGATTTCCACGAATATCAAGATGCCGCCCAGGGACAAGCTGCTACCTGTGCCAACTCGGGCTGCTTTGAGAGTGCCCACGGAGCTCTGCAAACTTTGACCAGGAACGTGAGTTTGTGATTTTTATTTCCCCGGGCAGAAGCCTTTGTCAGTACCAGGTAGGCCCTCGACCCTTAGGGGCAGGCCGGCTGCAGGATTTCCACGAATATCAAGATGCCGCCCAGGGACAAGCTGCCACCTGTGCCAACTCGGGCTGCTTTGAGAGTGCCCATGGAGCTCTGCAAACAGAAACCAGGAACATGGGTTGCTGAGTTTTATTTTCCCGGGCAGAAGCCTTTGTCAGTACCAGATAGGCCCTCGGCCCTTCGTTCTCGTCTGCCTGCTGCAGGATTTCCACGAATATCAAGATGCCGCCCAGGGACAAGCTGCCACCTGTGCCAACTCGGGCTGCTTTGAGAGTGCCCACGGAGCTCTGCAAACTGAGACCAGGAACGTGGGTTGGTGGGTTTTGTTTCCCCGGGCAGAAGCCTTTTTCAGTACCAGGTAGGCCCTCGGCCCTTAGGGGCAGGCTGGCACCAGATTTCCACGAATACCAAGATGCCACCCAGGGACAAGCTGGCACCTGTGGCAACTCGGGCTGCTTTGAGAGTGCCCATGGAGCTCTTCAAACTGAGACCAGGAACATGGGTTACTGGGTTTTGTTTCCCACGGCAGGCTGCCTGCTGGATTTCCACGAATATCAAGATGCCGCCCAGGGACAAGCTGCCACCTGTGCCAACTCAGCCTTCTTTGAGAGTGCCCATGGAGCTCTGAAAACTGAGACCAGGACCGAGGGGTGCTTAGTTTTGTTTTCCCTGGGCAGAACCCTTTGTCACTACCAGGTAAGCCCTTGGCCCTTTGGGGCCGGCTGCTGGCTGGATTTCCACAAATATCAAGATGCCGCCCAGGGACAAGCTGCCACCTGTGCCAACTCGGGCTACTTTGAGAGTGCCCATGGAGCTCTGCAAACTGAGATCAGGAACGTTGGTTGGCGAATTTTGTTTCGCGGGCAGAAGCCTTTGTCAGTACCGGGTAAGCCCTTGGCCCTTAGGGGCAGGGTGGCCCCAGGATTTCCACGAATATCAAGATGCCGCCCAGGGACAAGCTGCCACCTGTGCCAACTCGGGCTGCTTTGAGAGTGCCCAAGGAGCTCTGCAAACTGAGACCAGGAACGTGGGGTGCTGATTGTTGTTTCCCCGGGCAGAAGCCTTTGTCAGTACCAGGTAGGCCCTTGGCTCTAAGCGGTAGGCTGGCAGAAGGATTTCCACGAATATCAAGATGCCGCCCAGGGACAAGCTGCCACCTGTGCCAACTCGGGTTGCTTAGAGAGTGCCCACGGAGCTCTGCAAACTGATACCAGGAACGTGGGGTGCTGAGTTTTGTTTCCCCCGGCAGAAGCCGTTGTCAGTGACAGGTAGACCTTTGGTCCTTAAGGGCAGGCAGCTGCTGGATTTCCACGAATATCAAGATGCCGCCCAGGGACAAGCTGCCACCTGTGCCAACTCGCGTTGCTTTGAGAGTGCCCACGGAGCTCTGCAAACTGAAACCAGGAACGTGGGGTGGTGGGTTTTGTTTCCCCGGGCAGAAGCCGTTGTAAGTACCAGGTAGGCCCTTGGTCCTTAAGGGCAGGCAGCCTGCTGGATTTCCACGAATATCAAGATGCCGCCCAGGGACAAGCTGCCACCTGTGCCAACTCGGGCTTCTTTGAGAGTGCCCACGGGGCTCTTAAAACTGAGACCAGGAATATGGGTTTGTGGGTTTTGTTTCCCACGGCAGGCTGCCTGCTGGATTTCCATGAATATCAAGATGCCGCCCAGGGACAAGCTGCCACCTGTGCCAACTCGGGCTGCTTTGAAAGTGCCCATGGAGCTCTACAAACAGAAACCAGGAACATGGGGTGCTGAGTTTTATTTTCCCGGGCGGAAGCCTTTGTCTGTACCTGATATGCTCTCGGCCCTTCGTTCTCGGCTGCCTGCTGCAGGATTTCCACGAATATCAAGATGCCGCCAAGGGACAAGCTGCCACCTGTGCCAACTCAGCCTTCTTTGAGAGTGCCCACGGAGCTCTGCAAACTGAGACCAGGAACGTGGGGTGCTGATTGTTGTTTCCCCGGGCAGAAGCCTTTGTCAATACCCGGCAGGCCCTTGTTCCTTAGGGGTAGGCTGTTCTCTGGATTCCCACGAATATCAAGATGCCGCCCAGGGACAAGCTGCCACCTGTGCCAACTCGGGCTGCTTTGAGAGTGCCCACGGGGCTCTTAAGACTGAGACCAGGAACATGGGTTTGTGGGTTTTGTTTCCCACGGCAGGCTGCCTGCTGGATTTCCACGAATATCAAGATGCCGCCCAGGGACAAGCTGCCACCTGTGCCAACTCAGCCTTCTTTGAGAGTGCCCATGGATCTCTGCAAACTGAGACCAGGACCGAGGGGTGCTTAGTTGTGTTTTCCCTGGGCAGAACCCTTTGTCAGTACCAGGTAGGCCCTTGGCCCTTCAGGGCCGGGTGCCCGCTGGATTTCCACGAATATCAAGATGCTGCCCAGGGACAAGCTGCCACCATTGCTAACTCGGGCTGCTTTGAGAGTGCCCACGGAGCTCTGCAAACTGAGACCAGGAACATGAGTTTGTGATTTTTATTTCCCCGGGCGGAAGCCTTTGTCAGTACCAGGTAGGACCTCGGCCCTTTGGGGTAGGCTGGCAGCAGGATTTCCACGAATATCAAGATGCCGCCCAGGGACAAGCTGCCACCTGTGCCAACTCGGGTTGCTTAGAGAGTGCCCACGGAGCTCTGCAAACTGATACCAGGAACGTGGGGCGCTGAGTTTTCTTTCCCCAGGCAGAAGCCGTTGTCAGTGCCAGGTAGGCCCTCGGCCCTTTGGGGTAGGCAGCCTGCTGGATTTGCACGAATATCAAGATGCCGCCCAGGGACACGCTGCCACCTGTGCCAACTCGGGCTGCTTTGAGAGTGCCCATGGAGCTCTACAAACAGAAACCAGGAACATGGGGTGCTGAGTTTTGTTTTCCCAGGCAGAAGCCTTTGTCTGTACCAGATAGGCTCTCGGCCCTTCGTTCTCGGCTGCCTGCTGCAGGATTTCCACGAATATCAAGATGCCGCCAAGGGACAAGCTGCCACCTGTGCCAACTCGGGCTGCTTTGAGAGTGCCCACGGAGCTCTGCAAACTGAGACCAGGAACGTGGGGTGCTGATTGTTGTTTCCCCGGGCAGAAGCCTTTGTCCGTACCAGGTCGGGCCTTGTTCCTCAGGGGCAGTCTGCCGGCTGGATTTCCACGAATATCAAGATGTTGCCCACGGACAAGCTGCCACCTGTGCCAACTCGGGCTGCTTTGAGTGTGCCCATGGAACTCTTAAATCTGAGACCAGGAACGTGGGGTGGTGGGTTTTGTTTCCCCGGGCAGAAGCATTTGAAGTACCAGATAGGCCCTCAGCCCTGCTTGGCCGGCAGCCAGCTGGATTTCCACGAATATCAAGATGCCGCCCAGGGACAAGCTGCTACCTCTGCCAACTCGGGCTGCTTTGAGAGTGCCCACGAAGCTCTGCAAACTTTGACCAGGAACGTGAGTTTGTGATTTTTATTTCCCCGGACAGAAGCCTTTGTCGGTACCAGGTAGGCCCTCGACCCTTAAGGGCACGCAGCCGGCTGGATTTCCACGAATATCAAGATGCCGCCCAGGGACACGCTGCCACCTGTGCCAACTCGCGCGGCTTTGAGAGTGCCCATGGAGCTCTACAAACAGAAACCAGGAACATGGGTTGCTGAGTTTTATTTTCCCAGGCAGAAGCCTTTGTCAGTACCAGATAGGCCCTCGGCCTTTCGTTCTCGTCTGCCTGCTGCAGGATTTCCACGAATATCAAGATGCCGCCCAGGGACAAGCTGCCACCTGTGCCAACTCGGGCTGCTTTGAGAGTGCCCACGGAGCTCTGCAAACTGAGACCAGGAACGTGGGTTGGTGGGTTTTGTTTTCCCGGGCAGAAGCCTTTTTCAGTACCAGGTAGGCCCTCGGCCCTTAGGGGCAGGCTGGCACCAGATTTCCACGAATACCAAGATGCCACCCAGGGACAAGCTGGCACCTGTGCCAACTCGGGCTGCTTTGAGAGTGCCCATGGAGCTCTTCAAACTGAGACCAGGAACATGGGTTACTGGGTTTTGTTTCCCACGGCAGGCTGCCTGCTGGATTTCCACGAATATCAAGATGCCGCCCAGGGACAAGCTGCCACCTGTGCCAACTCAGCCTTCTTTGAGAGTGCCCATGGAGCTCTGAAAACTGAGACCAGGACCGAGGGGTGCTTAGTTTTGTTTTCCCTGGGCAGAAGCCTTTGTCACTACCAGGTAAGCCCTTGGCCCTTTGGGGCCGGCTGCTGGCTGGATTTCCACAAATATCAAGATGCCACCCAGGGACAAGCTGCCACCTGTGCCAACTCGGGCTACTTTGAGAGTGCTCATGGAGCTCTGCAAACTGAGATCAGGAACGTTGGTTGGCGAATTTTGTTTCCCTGGGCAGAAGCCTTTGTCAGTACCGGGTAAGCCCTTGGCCCTTAGGGGCAGGGTGGCCCCAGGATTTCCACGAATATCAAGATGCCGCCCAGGGACAAGCTGCCACCTGTGCCAACTCGGGCTGCTTTGAGAGTGCCAAGGAGCTCTGCAAACTGAGACCAGGAACGTGGGGTGCTGATTGTTGTTTCCCCGGGCAGAAGCCTTTGTCAGTACCAGGTAGGCCCTTGGCTCTAAGGGGTAGGCTGGCAGAAGGATTTCCACGAATATCAAGATGCCGCCCAGGGACAAGCTGCCACCTGTGCCAACTCGGGTTGCTTAGAGAGTGCCCACGGAGCTCTGCAAACTGATACCAGGAACGTGGGGTGCTGAGTTTTGTTTCCCCCGGCAGAAGCCGTTATCAGTGACAGGTAGACCCTTGGTCCTTAAGGGCAGGCAGGTGCTGGATTTCCACGAATATCAAGATGCTGCCCAGGGACAAGCTGCCACCTGTGCCAACTCGGGCTGCTTTGAGAGTGCCCATGGAGCTCTGCAAACTGAGACCAGGAACGTGGGGTTGTGGGTTTTGTTTCCCCGGGCAGAAGCCTTTTTCAGTACCAGGTAGGCCCTCGGCCCTGCTTGGCCGGCAGCCGTCTGGATTTCCATGAATATCAAGATGCCAAGCAGGGATAAGCTGCCACGTGTGCCAACTCGGGCTGCTTAGAGAGTGCCCATGGAGCTCTGCAAACTGAGACCAGGAACGTGGGGTGCTGAGTTTTATTTTCCCAGGCAGAAGCCGTTGTGAGTACCAGGTAGGCCCTTGGTCCTTAAGGCCATGCAGCCTGCTGGATTTCCACGAATATCAAGATGCCGCCCAGGGACAAGCTGCTACCTGTGCCAACTCAGGCTGCGTTGAGAGTGCCCACAGAACTCTTCAAACTGAAACCAGGAACGTGGGGTGGTGGGTTTTGTTTCCCCGGGCAGAAGCCTTTGTCAGTACCAGGTAGGCCCTCCACCTTTAGGGGCAGGCTGGCAGCAGGATTTCCACGAATATCAAGATGCCACCCAGGGACAAGATGCCACCTGTGCCAACTCGGGCTGCTTTGAGAGTGCCCACGGAGCTCTGCAAACTGAGACCAGGAATGTGGGGTGCTGATTGTTGTTTCCCCAGGCAGAAGCCTTTGTCAATACCAGGCAGGCCCTTGTTCCTTAGGGGTAGGCTGCTCTCTGGATTTCCACGAATATCAAGATGCCGCCCAGGGACAAGCTGCCACCTGTGCCAACTCGCGCGGCTTAGAGAGTGCCCATGGAGCTCTGCAAACTGAGACCAGGAATGTGGGGTGGTGGGTTTTGTTTCCCTGGGCAGAAGCCTTTGTCAGTACCAGGTAGGCCCTCGGCCCTTAGGGGCAGGCTGGCCGCCAGATTTCTACGAATATCAAGATGTTGCCCAGGGTCAAGCTGCCACCTGTGCCAATTCGGGCTGCTTTGAGTGTGCCCATGGAACTCTTAAATCTGAAACCCGGAACATGGGTTGTTGGTTTTGTTTCCCCGGGCAGAAGCATTTGCAGTACCAGATAGGCCCTCGGCCCTGCTTGGCCAGCAGCCCGCTGGATTTCCACGAATATCAAGATGCCGCCCAGGGACAAGCTGCCACCTGTGCCAACTCGGGCTGCTTTGAGAGTGCCCATGGAGCTCTGCAAACTGAGACCAGGAACACGAGTTTGTGGGTTTTATTTCCCCGGGCAGAAGTCTTTGTCAGTACCAGGTAGGCCCCCGGCCCTTTGAGGTAGGCTGGCAGCAGGATTTCCACGAATATCAAGATGCCGCCCAGGGACAAGCTGCCACCTGTGCCACCTCGGGTTGCTTAGAGAGTGCCCATGGAGCTCTGCAAACTGAGACCAGGAACGTGGGGTGCTGATTTTTGTTTCCCCAGGCAGAAGCCTTTGTCAGTACCAGGTAGGCCCTTGGTACTTAAAGGCAGGCAGCCTGCTGGATTTCCACGCATATCAAGATGCCGCCCAGGGACAAGCTGCCACCTGTGCACACTTGGGCTGCTTTGAGTGTGCCCACGGTGCTCTACAATCAGAAACCAGGAACATGGGGTGCTGAGTTTTATTTTCCCGGGCAGAAGCCTTTGTCAGTACCAGATAGGGCCTCGGCCCTTCGTTCTCGGCTGCCTGCTGCAGGATTTCCACGAATATCAAGATGCCGCCCAGGGACAAGCTGCCACCTGTGCCAACTCGGGCTGCTTAGAGAGTGCCCATGGAGCTCTTCAAACTGGGACCAGGAACGTGAGTTTGTGGGTTTTATTTCCCCGGACAGAAGCCTTTGTCAGTACCAGGTAGGCCCTCCAACCTTAGGGGCAGGCTGGCAGCAGGATTTCCACGAATATCAAGATGCCGCCCAGGGACAAGCTGCCACCTGTGGCAACTCGGGTTGCTTAGAGAGTGCCCATGGGGCTCTGCAAACTGACACCAGCAACGTGGGGTGCTGAGTATTATTTCCCCAGGCAGAAGCCGTTGTGTGTACCAGGTAGGCCCTTGGTCCTTAAGGCCATGCAGCCTGCTGGATTTCCACGATTATCGAGATGCCGCCCAGGGACAAGCTGCCACCTGTGCCAACTCAGGCTGCGTTGAGAGTGCCCACGGAACTCTTCAAAGTGAAACCAGGAACGTGGGGTGGTGGGTTTTGTTTCCCCGGGCAGAAGCCGTTGTCACTACCGGGTAGGCCCTCCACCTTTAGGGGTAGGCTGGCAGCAGGATTTCCACGAATATCAAGATGCCGCCCAGGGACAAGCTGCCACCTGTGCCAACTCGGGCTGCTTAGAGAGTGCCCATGGAGCTCTGCAAACTGAGACCAGGAACATGAGTTTGTTGGTTTTATTTCCCCGGGCAGAAGCTTTTGTCAGTACCAGGTAGGCCCTCGGCCCTTAGGGGAAGGCTGGCAGCAGGATTTCCACGAATATCAAGATGCCGCCCAGGGACAAGCTGCCACCTGTGCCAACTCGGGCTGCTTTGAGAGTGCCCACGGAGCTCTACAAAGAGAAACCAGGAACATGGGGTGCAGAGTTTTATTTTCCCGGGCAGAAGCCTTTGTCATTACCAGATAGGCCCTCGGCCCTTCGTTCTCGGCTGCCTGCTGGATGTCCACGAATATCAAGATGCCGCCCAGGGACAAGCTGCCACCTGTGCCAACTCGGGCTGCTTTGAGAGTGCCCATGGAGCTATTCAAACTGAGACAAGGAACATGGGTTTGTGGGTTTTGTTTCCCACGGCAGGCTGCCTGCTGGATTTCCACGAATATCAAGGTGCTGCCCAGGGACATGCTGCCACCTGTGCCAACTCAGCCTTCTTTGAGAGTGCCCATGGATCTCTGCAAACTGAGACCAGGTCCGAGGGGTGCTTAGTTTCGTTTTCCCTGGGCAGAACCCTTTGTCAGAACCAGGTAGGCCCTTGGCCCTTCAGGGCCTGGTGCCCGCTGGATTTCCACGAATATCAAGATGCCGCCCAGGGGCAAGCTGCCACCTGTGCCAACTCGGGCTGCTTTGAGAGTGCCCACGGAGCTCTGCAAACTGAGACCAGGAACGTGGGGTGCTGATTGTTGTTTCCCCGGGCAGAAGCCTTTGTCAGTACCAGGTAGGCCCACGGCCCTTTGGGGTAGGCTGGCAGAAGGATTTCCACGAATATCAAGATGCCGCCCAGGGACAAGCTGCCACCTGTGCCAACTCGGGCTGCTTTGAGAGTGCCCATGGAGCTCTACAAACAGAAACCAGGAACATGGGATGCTGAGTTTTATTTTCCCGGGCAGAAGCCTTTGTCAGTACCAGATAGGGCCTCGGCCCTTCATTCTCGTCTGCCTGCTGCAGGATTTCCACGAATATCAAGATGCCGCCCAGGGACAAGCTGCCACCTATGCCAACTCGGGCTGCTTAGAGAGTGCCCATGGAGCTCTTCAAACTGGGACCAGGAACGTGGGGTTGTGGGTTTTGTTTCCCCGGGCAGAAGCATTTGCAGAACCAGATCGGCCCTCGGCCCTGCTTGTCCGGCAGCCTGCTGGATTTCCACGAATATCAAAATGCCGCCCAGGAACAAGCTGCTACCTGTGCCAACTCGGGCTGCTTTGAGAGTGCCCACGGAGCTCTGAAAACTCAGACCAGGAACGTGAGTTTTAATTTTTATTTCCCCGGGCAGAAGCCTTTGTCAGTACCAGGTAGGCCCTTGGCCCTTAGGGGCAGGCTTTCTGCAGGATTTCCACGAATATCAAGATGCCGCCCAGGGACAAGCTGCCACCTGTGCCATCTCGGGCTGCTTTGAGTGTGCCCATGGAGCTCTACAAAGAGAAACCAGGAACATGGGGTGCTGAGTTTTTTTTCCCGGGGAGAAGCCTTTGTCATTACCAGGTAGGCCCGCGGCCCTTCGTTCTCGGCTGCCTGCTGGATTTCCACGAATATAAAGATGCCGCCCAGGGACAAGCTGCTACCTGTTGCAACTCGGTCTGCTTTGAGAGTGCCCATGGAGCTCTGCAAAGTGAGACCAGGAACGTGGGGTGGTGAGTTTTGTTTCCCCAGGGAGAAGCCTTTGTCAGTACCAGGTAGGCCTTTGGTCCTTAAGGGCAGGCAGCCTGCTGGATTTCCACGAATATCAAGATGCCGCCCAGGGACAAGCTGCCATATGTGCCAACTCGCGCGGCTTTCATAGTGCCCACGGAACTCTTCAAACTGAAACCAGGAACGTGGGGTTGTGGGTTTTGTTTCCCCGGGCAGAAGCCGTTGTAAGTACCAGGTAGGCCCTTGGTCCTTAAGGGCAGGCAGCCTGCTGGATTTCCACGAATATCAAGATGCCGCCCAGGGACAAGCTGCCACCTGTGCCAACTCGGGCTGCTTTGAAAGTGCCCATGGAGCTCTACAAACAGAAACCAGGAACATGGGGTGCTGAGTTTTATTTTCCCGGGTGGAAGCCTTTGTCTGTACCTGATATGCTCTCGGCCCTTCGTTCTCGGCTGCCTGCTGCAGGATTTCCACGAATATCAAGATGCCGCCAAGGGACAAGCTGCCACCTGTGCCAACTCAGCCTTCTTTGAGAGTGCCCACGGAGCTCTGCAAACTGAGACCAGGAACGTGGGGTGCTGATTGTTGTTTCCCCGGGCAGAAGCCTTTGTCAATACCCGGCAGGCCCTTGTTCCTTAGGGGTAGGCTGTTCTCTGGATTCCCACGAATATCAAGATGCCGCCCAGGGACAAGCTGGCACCTGTGCCAACTCGGGCTGCTTTGAGAGTGCCCACGGGGCTCTTAAGACTGAGACCAGGAACATGGGTTTGTGGGTTTTGTTTCCCACGGCAGGCTGCCTGCTGGATTTCCACGAATATCAAGATGCCGCCCAGGGACAAGCTGCCACCTGTGCCAACTCAGCCTTCTTTGAGAGTGCCCATGGATCTCTGCAAACTGAGACCAGGACCGAGGGGTGCTTAGTTGTGTTTTCCCTGGGCAGAACCCTTTGTCAGTACCAGGTAGGCCCTTGGCCCTTCAGGGCCGGGTGCCCGCTGGATTTCCACGAATATCAAGATGCTGCCCAGGGACAAGCTGCCACCATTGCTAACTCGGGCTGCTTTGAGAGTGCCCACGGAGCTCTGCAAACTGAGACCAGGAACATGAGTTTGTGATTTTTATTTCCCCGGGCGGAAGCCTTTGTCAGTACCAGGTAGGACCTCGGCCCTTTGGGGTAGGCTGGCAGCAGGATTTCCACGAATATCAAGATGCCGCCCAGGGACAAGCTGCCACCTGTGCCAACTCGGGTTGCTTAGAGAGTGCCCACGGAGCTCTGCAAACTGATACCAGGAACGTGGGGCGCTGAGTTTTCTTTCCCCAGGCAGAAGCCGTTGTCAGTGCCAGGTAGGCCCTCGGCCCTTTGGGGTAGGCAGCCTGCTGGATTTCCACGAATATCAAGATGCCGCCCAGGGACACGCTGCCACCTGTGCCAACTCGGGCTGCTTTGAGAGTGCCCATGGAGCTCTACAAACAGAAACCAGGAACATGGGGTGCTGAGTTTTGTTTTCCCAGGCAGAAGCCTTTGTCTGTACCAGATAGGCTCTCGGCCCTTCGTTCTCGGCTGCCTGCTGCAGGATTTCCACGAATATCAAGATGCCGCCAAGGGACAAGCTGCCACCTGTGCCAACTCGGGCTGCTTTGAGAGTGCCCACGGAGCTCTGCAAACTGAGACCAGGAACGTGGGGTGCTGATTGTTGTTTCCCCGGGCAGAAGCCTTTGTCCGTACCAGGTCGGGCCTTGTTCCTCAGGGGCAGTCTGCCGGCTGGATTTCCACGAATATCAAGATGTTGCCCACGGACAAGCTGCCACCTGTGCCAACTCGGGCTGCTTTGAGTGTGCCCATGGAACTCTTAAATCTGAGACCAGGAACGTGGGGTGGTGGGTTTTGTTTCCCCGGGCAGAAGCATTTGAAGTACCAGATAGGCCCTCAGCCCTGCTTGGCCGGCAGCCAGCTGGATTTCCACGAATATCAAGATGCCGCCCAGGGACAAGCTGCTACCTCTGCCAACTCGGGCTGCTTTGAGAGTGCCCACGAAGCTCTGCAAACTTTGACCAGGAACGTGAGTTTGTGATTTTTATTTCCCCGGACAGAAGCCTTTGTCGGTACCAGGTAGGCCCTCGACCCTTAAGGGCACGCAGCCGGCTGGATTTCCACGAATATCAAGATGCCGCCCAGGGACACGCTGCCACCTGTGCCAACTCGCGCGGCTTTGAGAGTGCCCATGGAGCTCTACAAACAGAAACCAGGAACATGGGTTGCTGAGTTTTATTTTCCCAGGCAGAAGCCTTTGTCAGTACCAGATAGGCCCTCGGCCTTTCGTTCTCGTCTGCCTGCTGCAGGATTTCCACGAATATCAAGATGCCGCCCAGGGACAAGCTGCCACCTGTGCCAACTCGGGCTGCTTTGAGAGTGCCCACGGAGCTCTGCAAACTGAGACCAGGAACGTGGGTTGGTGGGTTTTGTTTTCCCGGGCAGAAGCCTTTTTCAGTACCAGGTAGGCCCTCGGCCCTTAGGGGCAGGCTGGCACCAGATTTCCACGAATACCAAGATGCCACCCAGGGACAAGCTGGCACCTGTGCCAACTCGGGCTGCTTTGAGAGTGCCCATGGAGCTCTTCAAACTGAGACCAGGAACATGGGTTACTGGGTTTTGTTTCCCACGGCAGGCTGCCTGCTGGATTTCCACGAATATCAAGATGCCGCCCAGGGACAAGCTGCCACCTGTGCCAACTCAGCCTTCTTTGAGAGTGCCCATGGAGCTCTGAAAACTGAGACCAGGACCGAGGGGTGCTTAGTTTTGTTTTCCCTGGGCAGAAGCCTTTGTCACTACCAGGTAAGCCCTTGGCCCTTTGGGGCCGGCTGCTGGCTGGATTTCCACAAATATCAAGATGCCACCCAGGGACAAGCTGCCACCTGTGCCAACTCGGGCTACTTTGAGAGTGCTCATGGAGCTCTGCAAACTGAGATCAGGAACGTTGGTTGGCGAATTTTGTTTCCCTGGGCAGAAGCCTTTGTCAGTACCGGGTAAGCCCTTGGCCCTTAGGGGCAGGGTGGCCCCAGGATTTCCACGAATATCAAGATGCCGCCCAGGGACAAGCTGCCACCTGTGCCAACTCGGGCTGCTTTGAGAGTGCCAAGGAGCTCTGCAAACTGAGACCAGGAACGTGGGGTGCTGATTGTTGTTTCCCCGGGCAGAAGCCTTTGTCAATACCCGGCAGGCCCTTGTTCCTTAGGGGTAGGCTGTTCTCTGGATTCCCACGAATATCAAGATGCCGCCCAGGGACAAGCTGGCACCTGTGCCAACTCGGGCTGCTTTGAGA
Source organism: Motacilla alba alba (assembly GCF_015832195.1). Classification (NCBI taxonomy): domain Eukaryota; kingdom Metazoa; phylum Chordata; class Aves; order Passeriformes; family Motacillidae; genus Motacilla; species Motacilla alba. Next base: position 22,680,837 of record NC_052016.1, on the reverse strand, counting down.
GTGCCCACGGGGCTCTTAAGACTGAGACCAGGAACATGGGTTTGTGGGTTTTGTTTCCCACGGCAGGCTGCCTGCTGGATTTCCACGAATATCAAGATGCCGCCCAGGGACAAGCTGCCACCTGTGCCAACTCAGCCTTCTTTGAGAGTGCCCATGGAGCTCTGCAAACTGAGACCAGGACCGAGGGGTGCTTAGTTGTGTTTTCCCTGGGCAGAACCCTTTGTCAGTACCAGGTAGGCCCTTGGCCCTTCAGGGCCGGGTGCCCGCTGGATTTCCACGAATATCAAGATGCTGCCCAGGGACAAGCTGCCACCATTGCTAACTCGGGCTGCTTTGAGAGTGCCCACGGAGCTCTGCAAACTGAGACCAGGAACATGAGTTTGTGATTTTTATTTCCCCGGGCGGAAGCCTTTGTCAGTACCAGGTAGGACCTCGGCCCTTTGGGGTAGGCTGGCAGCAGGATTTCCACGAATATCAAGATGCCGCCCAGGGACAAGCTGCCACCTGTGCCAACTCGGGTTGCTTAGAGAGTGCCCACGGAGCTCTGCAAACTGATACCAGGAACGTGGGGCGCTGAGTTTTCTTTCCCCAGGCAGAAGCCGTTGTCAGTGCCAGGTAGGCCCTCGGCCCTTTGGGGTAGGCAGCCTGCTGGATTTGCACGAATATCAAGATGCCGCCCAGGGACACGCTGCCACCTGTGCCAACTCGGGCTGCTTTGAGAGTGCCCATGGAGCTCTACAAACAGAAACCAGGAACATGGGGTGCTGAGTTTTGTTTTCCCAGGCAGAAGCCTTTGTCTGTACCAGATAGGCTCTCGGCCCTTCGTTCTCGGCTGCCTGCTGCAGGATTTCCACGAATATCAAGATGCCGCCAAGGGACAAGCTGCCACCTGTGCCAACTCGGGCTGCTTTGAGAGTGCCCACGGAGCTCTGCAAACTGAGACCAGGAACGTGGGGTGCTGATTGTTGTTTCCCCGGGCAGAAGCCTTTGTCCGTACCAGGTCGGGCCTTGTTCCTCAGGGGCAGTCTGCCGGCTGGATTTCCACGAATATCAAGATGTTGCCCACGGACAAGCTGCCACCTGTGCCAACTCGGGCTGCTTTGAGTGTGCCCATGGAACTCTTAAATCTGAGACCAGGAACGTGGGGTGGTGGGTTTTGTTTCCCCGGGCAGAAGCATTTGAAGTACCAGATAGGCCCTCAGCCCTGCTTGGCCGGCAGCCAGCTGGATTTCCACGAATATCAAGATGCCGCCCAGGGACAAGCTGCTACCTCTGCCAACTCGGGCTGCTTTGAGAGTGCCCACGAAGCTCTGCAAACTTTGACCAGGAACGTGAGTTTGTGATTTTTATTTCCCCGGACAGAAGCCTTTGTCGGTACCAGGTAGGCCCTCGACCCTTAAGGGCACGCAGCCGGCTGGATTTCCACGAATATCAAGATGCCGCCCAGGGACACGCTGCCACCTGTGCCAACTCGCGCGGCTTTGAGAGTGCCCATGGAGCTCTACAAACAGAAACCAGGAACATGGGTTGCTGAGTTTTATTTTCCCAGGCAGAAGCCTTTGTCAGTACCAGATAGGCCCTCGGCCTTTCGTTCTCGTCTGCCTGCTGCAGGATTTCCACGAATATCAAGATGCCGCCCAGGGACAAGCTGCCACCTGTGCCAACTCGGGCTGCTTTGAGAGTGCCCACGGAGCTCTGCAAACTGAGACCAGGAACGTGGGTTGGTGGGTTTTGTTTTCCCGGGCAGAAGCCTTTTTCAGTACCAGGTAGGCCCTCGGCCCTTAGGGGCAGGCTGGCACCAGATTTCCACGAATACCAAGATGCCACCCAGGGACAAGCTGGCACCTGTGCCAACTCGGGCTGCTTTGAGAGTGCCCATGGAGCTCTTCAAACTGAGACCAGGAACATGGGTTACTGGGTTTTGTTTCCCACGGCAGGCTGCCTGCTGGATTTCCACGAATATCAAGATGCCGCCCAGGGACAAGCTGCCACCTGTGCCAACTCAGCCTTCTTTGAGAGTGCCCATGGAGCTCTGAAAACTGAGACCAGGACCGAGGGGTGCTTAGTTTTGTTTTCCCTGGGCAGAAGCCTTTGTCACTACCAGGTAAGCCCTTGGCCCTTTGGGGCCGGCTGCTGGCTGGATTTCCACAAATATCAAGATGCCACCCAGGGACAAGCTGCCACCTGTGCCAACTCGGGCTACTTTGAGAGTGCTCATGGAGCTCTGCAAACTGAGATCAGGAACGTTGGTTGGCGAATTTTGTTTCCCTGGGCAGAAGCCTTTGTCAGTACCGGGTAAGCCCTTGGCCCTTAGGGGCAGGGTGGCCCCAGGATTTCCACGAATATCAAGATGCCGCCCAGGGACAAGCTGCCACCTGTGCCAACTCGGGCTGCTTTGAGAGTGCCAAGGAGCTCTGCAAACTGAGACCAGGAACGTGGGGTGCTGATTGTTGTTTCCCCGGGCAGAAGCCTTTGTCAGTACCAGGTAGGCCCTTGGCTCTAAGGGGTAGGCTGGCAGAAGGATTTCCACAAATATCAAGATGCCGCCCAGGGACAAGCTGCCACCTGTGCCAACTCGGGTTGCTTAGAGAGTGCCCACGGAGCTCTGCAAACTGATACCAGGAACGTGGGGTGTTGAGTTTTGTTTCCCCCTGGCAGAAGCCGTTATCAGTGACAGGTAGACCCTTGGTCCTTAAGGGCAGGCAGGTGCTGGATTTCCACGAATATCAAGATGCTGCCCAGGGACATGCTGCCACCTGTGCCAACTCGGGTTGCTTTGAGAGTGCCCACGGAACTCTGCAAACTGAGACCAGGAACGTGGGGTGGTGGGTTTTGTTTCCCCGGGCAGAAGCATTTGTCAGTACCAGGTAGGCCCTCGGCCCTTAGGGGCAGGCTGGCAGCAGGATTTCCACGAATATCAAGATGCCGACCAGGGAAAAGCTGCCACCTGTGCCAACTCGGGCTGCTTTGAGAGTGCCCATGGAGCTCTACAAACAGAAACCAGGAACATGGGATGCTGAGTTTTATTTTCCCGGGCAGAAGCCTTTGTCAGTACCAGATAGGGCCTCGGCCCTTCATTCTCGTCTGCCTGCTGCAGGATTTCCACGAATATCAAGATGCCGCCCAGGGACAAGCTGCCACCTATGCCAACTCGGGCTGCTTTGAGAGTGCCCATGGAGCTCTGCAAACTGGGACCAGGAACGTGGGGTTGTGGGTTTTGTTTCCCCGGGCAGAAGCATTTGCAGTACCAGATAGGCCCTCGGCCCTTAGGGGTAGGCTGGCAGCAGGATTTCCACAAATATCAAGATGCCGCCCAGGGACAAGCTGCCACCTGTGCCAACTCAGGCTACTTTGAGAGTGCCCATGGAGCTCTACAAACAGAAACCAGGAACATGGGGTGCTGAGTTTTATTTCCCCGGGCAGAAGCCTTTGTCAGTACCAGATAGGCCCTCCGCCCTTTGTTCTCGGCTGCCTGCTGCAGGATTTCCACGAATATCAAGATGCCGCCCAGGGACAAGCTGCCACCTGTGCCAACTTGGGCTGCTTTGAGAGTGCCCACAGAGCTCTGCAAACTGAGACCAGGAACGTGGGTTTCTCGGTTTTGTTTCCCAGGTCAGGCTGCCTGCTGGATTTCCACGAATATCAAGATGCTGCCCAGGGACAAGCTGCCACCTGTGCCAATTCGGGCTGCTTTGAGAGTGCCTATGGAGCTCTGCAAACTGAGATCGGGAACGTGGGTTGGCGAATTTTGTTTCCCTGGGCAGAAGCCTTTGTCAGTACCAGGTCGACCCTTTGCCCTTCGGGGCCGTGTGCCTGCTGGATTTCCACGAATATCAAGATGCCGCCCAGGGACAAGCTGCCACCTATGCCAACTCGGGCTGCTCTTACTGTGCCTGTGGATACAACACTCTGTTTGACTCTTAAAGGTCTAATTAGAAACTGTGTTTGATAAATTATGAGTGTGTTAAATGAATGTGTTCTAGGAGTGTGGGATCCTTGAAATACTATAATTTTTGATTTTCCTATGGTTGGAAGAATGTTTTACAAGCATAATGGGAATAGTCTTTATTTAGGTACTCTTTCTTCTAGAAAGTATACCATAAGTGTTTTCTAATATTAAATGACAGAGCAGCCCGTTGATCCTTTGCTGGATATTTTTCCTATTGTTCAAAAATAACAGGAAAAGGCTCTTGCAAAGATAAGGGGAAAAAATTGCTTTAAAAAGTATTTGATTACAGCTTTTAAAGGCGATTAAAGTGCACCCATTGCTGATGGGAAGCCGATAACTGGTTAAACATGTATTCACTTGTTACGTCTCTCTAAAGAAATACTCTAACATCAAGCAATTAATCCCTTCCATCATAGTTTTAACCTCTTTCCTAGTTTAAATGTCAATGAAAAACATCATGAAGAACTCCATATGTATCTCTCCGATTCATCTTACATACAAAGCAACTATTTTTCCACCGGTTTGCTTGATGGTCTGCTTACTGCATTCAGCATTTTTTGGCATGCTTTTTTGCTTCTTTCTGCTGTCAATACTGGCCAATACATGCCATCTGCCAATGGTAGGATTTCTCTCACCTAAGCATATGGATTGACTCTTTAAGATCACTTTCGATAAAATGGACAAAAAAGGAGTTGTTTGATTCCACCTAACATTGAGTCTCTTGGTAAAGGTCACCTGGAGAAAAGTTTTTGCTGCTAGAATTCAACTCATGGATTGAAATATTTGAGAAGACTGATAGGCACTGGAGCATGGAGACACCTTCAGCCTCTGTGGATATAAAGCCCAGATTAAAATGATCAATTCTCTCAACTTGATGGACTGTACTGAGCAGAATTCTGACTAGAATCTCTTTCACACATAGAACACCCTGTTCAAGACACATGGTAAGATGAAGCTCACCTCCGGTTCCCTGCAGGTATTTGTATTTCTAATGAGTCTTTGGGATGCCTAGATGATTTTCAGATGTCTAAATTGAGACAAAGCCCACGACTTTCTCAAGACCTGGAACCATCTCCCTAGAAGCTGCAAAACACACAATGCCGCACTTGTGTCAAATTTGCCAAAGCAAGGACTAGAGCAAGAACTGGATGCAAAATACTTGCACAGAGATGATAGTTTTTAAGATATTCATCAGATATTCTTCACATGGGAAGAGTCTTTGAACTCTTCTGTGATAGAACCCCAAAACTAAATTTTTTTTTCATTGAACACTCTTCTTGATGCAATTCTTCAACTTGGCTTGGCTTAATTCAATAGCATCCAAGTCAGAGAAAAATTGGTAAAGGCAGATAGGAAAGAAAATTAGAAATTCGTTACTCAGAGTGTGAGTAGGAAGACAGGGAGCCATTCAAAAGAATAAGCAAACGAAATAGGAGCAGTGAAAATGAGACACATCCTGCATCTTTCCGGCGGGGAAGATGGATTATTTAATTAGTGACAAAATTAGAAGAGCCTGAACATTTGCTGTCCCACAACAGGAACAGAATAACCATAATAGCCAAAGAAACATAACAAAGAGAAGGAAATACAGAGAATAGGAAAAAGAAGTAAGACGCTTTTTTCAATCATTGAAATTCAGGAGGTGTATCTTTCTAATAACCTTTCTTTTATACAGTAAAAGAGTAGTTATATACAGTCGGGTAAATTGCAGCTATGTATCATTTTTAGACAGGAAATGTTTTCCAAAAAACATGTACCAGATTATACCACAAGTTTCTGACTGCCAAAGAAGAAAGTACAAAACAGCAAACACTTGGGTAAAGTCCCAGGAACCAGAGATCAAGATCTACACCGAAAAAAGGAGAGCGCTGAGTTTTTCAAGAAGCAAAAGCGGATGCAGCTGACTGTGCTTGTGGATGAAAAGCTCCGGGATTTTTTGAAATTCCTTTAAGAGCGCACAAAAGCGCGGTGCTCGGCTGCCCCATGCTTCGCATGCTGTGAGCTGCACAGAAATTAAGCTGAGCAAGGTTCTTCAGCTTTGCCCTTTTTCAGCAGCTGCGACACACTGACGGACAGGAATATCTCTCGAGATCTTTTCCTTTCTCAAGAATGTATTGTTGCTGTGTCTTGACCGCACAAAGATAAATATGAGGAGATCACAGCCATCTGGAAATAAATTCGTCGCTTCATTAAGAAGATAAATGCTTCAACAATGCGCAGCCACGACAAAAATCAGGGCCAAGACTGGGAGACGTTTGCTGTGCTGGCACACAAGTTCTGTCGGCGAAAAGTCATGGAGAAGCTTTTGGCTAGGATGCAGACGACGAGAGAGGCAGAAGCCGGAGGTACGGAGCTGTCCGGAGCGAAGTGCCACTCGCGGGCGTCTTTCGCCCGAAGAAGCGCACGGGGGCGCACCGCCACCGGCACAAGCAGCAGTGCGCGAAGAAGCGGCTCTTTCGCCTTCGGTAGACGGAGAGCCGGACGCATGCAGGAGGTGAAGAAGCAAGCCGCACAACAGCAGCATACCAGCATTGTGTGCGCAGATGTCGAACTGCTGCGGAATGGTGGATTGCTACTCGTATGCCTTTGAAAATCACGTTAGCATGCGAATGGAAGAAGTTTTTGGACAACTTTGCAATGCATCTTGCTAGTGCTCCTGCAACACTCCGTGGAAACTCTTGCCGGTCTCTTTGCGCTGCGAGATGCAAAGAACTGGGTGAACTCGTCAAGCAAGTTCGGAAGATGTTTGCAGAGCTGGCACACTTTTTTTCTCGGCGAGAAGTCATGGAGAAGCTTTTGGCTAGGATGCAGACGACGAGAGAGGCAGAAACCAAAAGTACGGAGCTATCCGGAGCGAAGTGCCGCTCGCGGGCGTCTTTCGCCCGAAGCAGCGCTCCGGAGCGCACCGCCACCGGCACTACCAGCAGTGCGCGAAGAAGCGGCTCTTTCGCCTTCTGTAGACGGAGAGCCGGCAGCTTGCAGGAGGTGAAGAAGCAAGCCGCACGACAGCATCCTTGTGTGCGCAGCTTAGGAACTGCTGCGGGATGGTGGATTGCCACTCGCATGCCTTTGAAAATCACGTTAGCATGCGAATGGAAGAAGTTTTTGGACAACTTTGCAATGCATCTTGCTAGTGCTTCTGCAATACTCCGTGGAAACTCTTGCCGGTCTCTTTGCGCTGCGAGATGCAAAGTACTGGGTGAACTCGTCAAGCAAGATCGGAAGATGTTTGCAGAGCTGGCAAACTTTCTCTCTCGGCGAGAAGTCATGGAGAAGCTTTTGGCTAGGATGCAGACGACGAGAGAGGCAGAAACCAAAAGTCCGGAGCTGTCCGGAGCGAAGTGCCGCTCGCGGGCGTCTTTCGCCCGAAGCAGCGCTCCGGAGCGCACCGCCACCGGCACAAGCAGCAGTGCGCGAAGAAGCGGCTCTTTCGCCTTCGGTAGACGGAGAGCCGGCAGCTTGCAGGAGGTGCAGATGCAAGCCGCACGACACCAGCATTGTGTGCGCAGCTTACGAACTTCTGCGGGATGGTGGATTGCCACTCGCATGCCTTTGAAAATCACGTTAGCATGCGAATGGAAGAAGTTTTTGGACAACTTTGCAATGCATCTTGCTAGTGCTCCTGCACCACTCCGTGGAAACTCTTGCGGGTCTCTTTGCGCTGCGAGATGCAAAGTACTGGGTGAACTCGTCAAGCAAGATCGGAAGATGTTTGCAGTGCTGGCACACTTTTTTTCTCGGCGAGAAGTCATGGAGAAGCTTTTGGCTAGGATGCAGACGACGAGAGAGGCAGAAACCAAAAGTACGGAGCTGTCCGGAGCGAAGTGCCGCTCGCGGGCGTCTTTCGCCCGAAGCAGCGCTCCGGAGCGCACCGCCACCGGCACAAGCAGCAGTGCGCGAAGAAGCGGCTCTTTCGCCTTCGGTAGACGGAGAGCCGGCAGCTTGCAGCAGGTGAAGAAGCAAGCCGCACGACACCAGCATTGTGTGCGCAGCTTAGGAACTGCTGCGGGATGGTGGATTGCCACTCGCATGCCTTTGAAAATCACGTTAGCATGCGAATGGAAGAAGTTTTTGGACAACTTTGCAATGCATCTTGCTAGTGCTCCTGCAACACTCCGTGGAAACTCTTGCGGTCTCTTTGCGCTGCGAGATGCAAAGTACTGGGTGAACTCGTCAAGCAAGATCGGAAGATGTTTGCAGTGCTGGCACACTTTCTCTCTCGGCGAGAAGTCATGGAGAAGCTTTTGGCTAGGATGCAGACGACGAGAGAGGCAGAAACCAAAAGTCCGGAGCTGTCCGGAGCGAAGTGCCGCTCGCGGGCGTCTTTCGCCCGAAGCAGCGCTCCGGAGCGCACCGCCACCGGCACTACCAGCAGTGCGCGAAGAAGCGGCTCTTTCGCCTTCTGTAGACGGAGAGCCGGCAGCTTGCAGGAGGTGAAGAAGCAAGCCGCACGACAGCATCCTTGTGTGCGCAGCTTAGGAACTGCTGCGGGATGGTGGATTGCCACTCGCATGCCTTTGAAAATCACGTTAGCATGCGAATGGAAGAAGTTTTTGGACAACTTTGCAATGCATCTTGCTAGTGCTTCTGCAACACTCCGTGGAAACTCCTGCCGGTCTCTTTGCGCTGCGAGATGCAAAGTACTGGGTGAACTCGTCAAGCAAGATCGGAAGATGTTTGCAGTGCTGGCAAACTTTCTCTCTGGGCGAGAAGTCATGGAGAAGCTTTTGGCTAGGATGCAGACGACGAGAGAGGCAGAAACCAAAAGTCCGGAGCTGTCCGGAGCGAAGTGCCGCTCGCGGGCGTCTTTCGCCCGAAGCAGCGCTCCGGAGCGCACCGCCACCGGCACTACCAGCAGTGCGCGAAGAAGCGGCTCTTTCGCCTTCTGTAGACGGAGAGCCGGCAGCTTGCAGGAGGTGAAGAAGCAAGCCGCACGACAGCAGCATTGTGTGCGCAGCTTAGGAACTGCTGCGGGATGGTGGATTGCCACTCGCATGCCTTTGAAAATCACGTTAGCATGCGAATGGAAGAAGTTTTTGGACAACTTTGCAATGCATCTTGCTAGTGCTCCTGCACCACTCCGTGGAAACTCTTGCGGTCTCTTTGCGCTGCGAGATGCAAAGTACTGGGTGAACTCGTCAAGCAAGATCGGAAGATGTTTGCAGTGCTGGCAAACTTTCTCTCTGGGCGAGAAGTCATGGAGAAGCTTTTGGCTAGGATGCAGACGACGAGAGAGGCAGAAGACGGAGGTACGGAGCTGTCCGGAGCAAAGTGCCGCTGGCGGGCGTCTTTCGCCCGAAGCAGCGCTCCGGAGCGCACCGCCACCGGCACAACCAGCAGTGCGCGAAGAAGCGGCTCTTTCGCCTTCTGTAGACGGAGAGCCGGCAGCTTGCAGGAGGTGAAGAAGCAAGCCGCACGACAGCATCCTTGTGTGCGCAGCTTAGGAACTGCTGCGGGATGGTGGATTGCCACTCGCATGCCTTTGAAAATCACGTTAGCATGCGAATGGAAGAAGTTTTTGGACAACTTTGCAATGCATCTTGCTAGTGCTCCTGCAACACTCCGTGGAAACTCTTGCCGGTCTCTTTGCGCTGCGAGATGCAAAGTACTGGGTGAACTCGTCAAGCAAGATCGGAAGATGTTTGCAGTGCTGGCACACTTTCTCTCTGGGCGAGAAGTCATGGAGAAGCTTTTGGCTAGGATGCAGACGACGAGAGAGGCAGAAACCAAAAGTCCGGAGCTGTCCGGAGCGAAGTGCCGCTGGCGGGCGTCTTTCGCCCGAAGCAGCGCTCCGGAGCGCACCGCCACCGGCACTACCAGCAGTGCGCGAAGAAGCGGCTCTTTCGCCTTCGGTAGACGGAGAGCCGGCAGCTTGCAGGAGGTGAAGAAGCAAGCCGCACGACACCAGCATTGTGTGCGCAGCTTACGAACTGCTGCGGGATGGTGGATTGCCACTCGCATGCCTTTGAAAATCACGTTAGCATGCGAATGGAAGAAGTTTTTGGACAACTTTGCAATGCATCTTGCTAGTGCTCCTGCACCACTCCGTGGAAACTCTTGCGGGTCTCTTTGCGCTGCGAGATGCAAAGTACTGGGTGAACTCGTCAAGCAAGATCGGAAGATGTTTGCAGTGCTGGCACACTTTTTTTCTCGGCGAGAAGTCATGGAGAAGCTTTTGGCTAGGATGCAGACGACGAGAGAGGCAGAAACCAAAAGTCCGGAGCTGTCCGGAGCGAAGTGCCGCTGGCGGGCGTCTTTCGCCCGAAGCAGCGCTCCGGAGCGCACCGCCACCGGCACTACCAGCAGTGCGCGAAGAAGCGGCTCTTTCGCCTTCTGTAGACGGAGAGCCGGCAGCTTGCAGGAGGTGAAGAAGCAAGCCGCACGACAGCATCCTTGTGTGCGCAGCTTAGGAACTGCTGCGGGATGGTGGATTGCCACTCGCATGCCTTTGAAAATCACGTTAGCATGCGAATGGAAGAAGTTTTTGGACAACTTTGCAATGCATCTTGCTAGTGCTCCTGCAACACTCCGTGGAAACTCTTGCGGGTCTCTTTGCGCTGCGAGATGCAAAGTACTGGGTGAACTCGTCAAGCAAGATCGGAAGATGTTTGCAGTGCTGGCACACTTTCTCTCTCGGCGAGAAGTCATGGAGAAGCTTTTGGCTAGGATGCAGACGACGAGAGAGGCAGAAACCAAAAGTACGGAGCTGTCCGGAGCGAAGTGCCGCTCGCGGGCGTCTTTCGCCCGAAGCAGCGCTCCGGAGCGCACCGCCACCGGCACTACCAGCAGTGCGCGAAGAAGCGGCTCTTTCGCCTTCTGTAGACGGAGAGCCGGCAGCTTGCAGGAGGTGAAGAAGCAAGCCGCACGACACCAGCATTGTGTGCGCAGCTGTCGAACTGCTGCGGGATGGTGGATTGCCACTCGCATGCCTTTGAAAATCACGTTAGCATGCGAATGGAAGAAGTTTTTGGACAACTTTGCAATGCATCTTGCTAGTGCTCCTGCAACACTCCGTAGAAACTCTTGCGGGTCTCTTTGCGCTGCGAGATGCAAAGTACTGGGTGAACTCGTCAAGCAAGATCGGAAGATGTTTGCAGTGCTGGCACACTTTTTTTCTCGGCGAGAAGTCATGGAGAAGCTTTTGGCTAGGATGCAGACGACGAGAGAGGCAGAAACCAAAAGTACGGAGCTGTCCGGAGCGAAGTGCCGCTGGCGGGCGTCTTTCGCCCCAAGCAGCGCTCCGGAGCGCACCGCCACCGGCACTACCAGCAGTGCGCGAAGAAGCGGCTCTTTCGCCTTCTGTAGACGGAGAGCCGGCAGCTTGCAGCAGGTGAAGAAGCAAGCCGCACGACACCAGCATTGTGTGCGCAGCTTAGGAACTGCTGCGGGATGGTGGATTGCCACTCGCATGCCTTTGAAAATCACGTTAGCATGCGAATGGAAGAAGTTTTTGGACAACTTTGCAATGCATCTTGCTAGTGCTTCTGCAACACTCCGTGGAAACTCTTGCCGGTCTCTTTGCGCTGCGAGATGCAAAGTACTGGGTGAACTCGTCAAGCAAGATCGGAAGATGTTTGCAGTGCTGGCACACTTTTTCTCTCGGCGAGAAGTCATGGAGAAGCTTTTGGCTAGGATGCAGACGACGAGAGAGGCAGAAACCAAAAGTACGGAGCTGTCCGGAGCAAAGTGCCGCTCGCGGGCGTCTTTCGCCCCAAGCAGCGCTCCGGAGCGCACCGCCACCGGCACAACCAGCAGTGCGCGAAGAAGCGGCTCTTTCGCCTTCTGTAGACGGAGAGCCGGCAGCTTGCAGCAGGTGAAGAAGCAAGCCGCACGACACCAGCATTGTGTGCGCCGATGTCGAACTGCTGCGGAATGGTGGATTGCCACTCGCATGCCTTTGAAAATCACGTTAGCATGCGAATGGAAGAAGTTTTTGGACAACTTTGCAATGCATCTTGCTAGTGCTCCTGCAACACTCCGTGGAAACTCTTGCGGGTCTCTTTGCGCTGCGAGATGCAAAGTACTGGGTGAACTCGTCAAGCAAGATCGGAAGATGTTTGCAGTGCTGGCACACTTTCTCTCTGGGCGAGAAGTCATGGAGAAGCTTTTGGCTAGGATGCAGACGACGAGAGAGGCAGAAACCAAAAGTCCGGAGCTGTCCGGAGCGAAGTGCCGCTCGCGGGCGTCTTTCGCCCGAAGCAGCGCTCCGGAGCGCACCGCCACCGGCACTACCAGCAGTGCGCGAAGAAGCGGCTCTTTCGCCTTCGGTAGACGGAGAGCCGGCAGCTTGCAGGAGGTGAAGAAGCAAGCCGCACGACAGCAGCATTGTGTGCGCAGCTTAGGAACTGCTGCGGGATGGTGGATTGCCACTCGCATGCCTTTGAAAATCACGTTAGCATGCGAATGGAAGAAGTTTTTGGACAACTTTGCAATGCATCTTGCTAGTGCTTCTGCAACACTCCGTGGAAACTCTTGCGGTCTCTTTGCGCTGCGAGATGCAAAGAACTGGGTGAACTCGTCAAGCAAGATCGGAAGATGTTTGCAGTGCTGGCACACTTTCTCTCTGGGCGAGAAGTCATGGAGAAGCTTTTGGCTAGGATGCAGACGACGAGAGAGGCAGAAACCGGAGGTACGGAGCTGTCCGGAGCGAAGTGCCGCTCGCGGGCGTCTTTCGCCCGAAGCAGCGCTCCGGAGCGCACCGCCACCGGCACAACCAGCAGTGCGCGAAGAAGCGGCTCTTTCGCCTTCGGTAGACGGAGAGCCGGCAGCTTGCAGCAGGTGAAGAAGCAAGCCGCACGACACCAGCATTGTGTGCGCAGCTGTCGAACTGCTGCGGGATGGTGGATTGCCACTCGCATGCCTTTGAAAATCACGTTAGCATGCGAATGGAAGAAGTTTTTGGACAACTTTGCAATGCATCTTGCTAGTGCTTCTGCAACACTCCGTGGAAACTCTTGCCGGTCTCTTTGCGCTGCGAGATGCAAAGTACTGGGTGAACTCGTCAAGCAAGATCGGAAGATGTTTGCAGTGCTGGGACACTTTTTTTCTCGGCGAGAAGTCATGGAGAAGCTTTTGGCTAGGATGCAGACGACGAGAGAGGCAGAAACCAAAAGTACGGAGCTGTCCGGAGCGAAGTGCCGCTCGCGGGCGTCTTTCGCCCGAAGCAGCGCTCCGGAGCGCACCGCCACCGGCACTACCAGCAGTGCGCGAAGAAGCGGCTCTTTCGCCTTCGGTAGACGGAGAGCCGGCAGCTTGCAGCAGGTGAAGAAGCAAGCCGCACGACACCAGCATTGTGTGCGCAGCTTAGGAACTGCTGCGGGATGGTGGATTGCCACTCGCATGCCTTTGAAAATCACGTTAGCATGCGAATGGAAGAAGTTTTTGGACAACTTTGCAATGCATCTTGCTAGTGCTCCTGCACCACTCCGTAGAAACTCTTGCGGGTCTCTTTGCGCTGCGAGATGCAAAGTACTGGGTGAACTCGTCAAGCAAGATCGGAAGATGTTTGCAGTGCTGGCACACTTTTTTTCTCGGCGAGAAGTCATGGAGAAGCTTTTGGCTAGGATGCAGACGACGAGAGAGGCAGAAACCAAAAGTACGGAGCTGTCCGGAGCGAAGTGCCGCTGGCGGGCGTCTTTCGCCCGAAGCAGCGCTCCGGAGCGCACCGCCACCGGCACTACCAGCAGTGCGCGAAGAAGCGGCTCTTTCGCCTTCTGTAGACGGAGAGCCGGCAGCTTGCAGGAGGTGAAGAAGCAAGCCGCACGACAGCGGAATTGTGTGCGCAGCTTAGGAACTGCTGCGGGATGGTGGATTGCCACTCGCATGCCTTTGAAAATCACGTTAGCATGCGAATGGAAGAAGTTTTTGGACAACTTTGCAATGCATCTTGCTAGTGCTCCTGCACCACTCCGTGGAAACTCTTGCGTGTCTCTTTGCGCTGCGAGATGCAAAGAACTGGGTGAACTCGTCAAGCAAGATCGGAAGATGTTTGCAGTGCTGGCAAACTTTCTCTCTGGGCGAGAAGTCATGGAGAAGCTTTTGGCTAGGATGCAGACGACGAGAGAGGCAGAAGACGGAGGTACGGAGCTGTCCGGAGCAAAGTGCCGCTGGCCGGCGTCTTTCGCCCCAAGCAGCGCTCCGGAGCGCACCGCCACCGGCACAACCAGCAGTGCGCGAAGAAGCGGCTCTTTCGCCTTCTGTAGACGGAGAGCCGGCAGCTTGCAGCAGGTGAAGAAGCAAGCCGCACGACAGCATCCTTGTGTGCGCAGCTTAGGAACTGCTGCGGGATGGTGGATTGCCACTCGCATGCCTTTGAAAATCACGTTAGCATGCGAATGGAAGAAGTTTTTGGACAACTTTGCAATGCATCTTGCTAGTGCTCCTGCAACACTCCGTGGAAACTCTTGCCGGTCTCTTTGCGCTGCGAGATGCAAAGTACTGGGTGAACTCGTCAAGCAAGATCGGAAGATGTTTGCAGTGCTGGCACACTTTCTCTCTGGGCGAGAAGTCATGGAGAAGCTTTTGGCTAGGATGCAGACGACGAGAGAGGCAGAAACCAAAAGTCCGGAGCTGTCCGGAGCGAAGTGCCGCTCGCGGGCGTCTTTCGCCCGAAGCAGCGCTCCGGAGCGCACCGCCACCGGCACAAGCAGCAGTGCGCGAAGAAGCGGCTCTTTCGCCTTCGGTAGACGGAGAGCCGGCAGCTTGCAGGAGGTGAAGAAGCAAGCCGCACGACACCAGCATTGTGTGCGCAGCTTAGGAACTGCTGCGGGATGGTGGATTGCCACTCGCATGCCTTTGAAAATCACGTTAGCATGCGAATGGAAGAAGTTTTTGGACAACTTTGCAATGCATCTTGCTAGTGCTCCTGCAACACTCCGTGGAAACTCTTGACGGTCTCTTTGCGCTGCGAGATGCAAAGTACTGGGTGAACTCGTCAAGCAAGATCGGAAGATGTTTGCAGTGCTGGGACACTTTTTCTCTGGGCGAGAAGTCATGGAGAAGCTTTTGGCTAGGATGCAGACGACGAGAGAGGCAGAAACCGGAGGTACGGAGCTGTCCGGAGCGAAGTGCCGCTCGCGGGCGTCTTTCGCCCGAAGCAGCGCTCCGGAGCGCACCGCCACCGGCACAAGCAGCAGTGCGCGAAGAAGCGGCTCTTTCGCCTTCGGTAGACGGAGAACCGGCAGCTTGCAGCAGGTGAAGAAGCAAGCCGCACGACACCAGCATTGTGTGCGCCGCTTCGAACTGCTGCGGGATGGTGGATTGCCACTCGCATGCCTTTGAAAATCACGTTAGCATGCGAATGGAAGAAGTTTTTGGACAACTTTGCAATGCATCTTGCTAGTGCTCCTGCACCACTCCGTAGAAACTCCTGACGGTCTCTTTGCGCTGCGAGATGCAAAGTACTGGGTGAACTCGTCAAGCAAGATCGGAAGATGTTTGCAGTGGTGGGACACTTTTTTTCTCGGCGAGAAGTCATGGAGAAGCTTTTGGCTAGGATGCAGACGACGAGAGAGGCAGAAACCAAAAGTACGGAGCTGTCCGGAGCGAAGTGCCGCTGGCGGGCGTCTTTCGCCCCAAGCAGCGCTCCGGAGCGCACCGCCACCGGCACTACCAGCAGTGCGCGAAGAAGCGGCTCTTTCGCCTTCGGTAGACGGAGAGCCGGCAGCTTGCAGCAGGTGAAGAAGCAAGCCGCACGACACCAGCATTGTGTGCGCAGATGTCGAACTGCTGCGGAATGGTGGATTGCCACTCGCATGCCTTTGAAAATCACGTTAGCATGCGAATGGAAGAAGTTTTTGGACAACTTTCCAATGCATCTTGCTAGTGCTCCTGCACCACTCCGTAGAAACTCTTGCGGGTCTCTTTGCGCTGCGAGATGCAAAGTACTGGGTGAACTCGTCAAGCAAGATCGGAAGATGTTTGCAGTGCTGGCACACTTTCTCTCTGGGCGAGAAGTCATGGAGAAGCATTTGGCTAGGATGCAGACGACGAGAGAGGCAGAAACCAAAAGTCCGGAGCTGTCCGGAGCGAAGTGCCGCTGGCGGGCGTCTTTCGCCCCAAGCAGCGCTCCGGAGCGCACCGCCACCGGCACTACCAGCAGTGCGCGAAGAAGCGGCTCTTTCGCCTTCGGTAGACGGAGAGCCGGACGCATGCAGGAGGTGAAGAAGCAAGCCGCACGACACCAGCATTGTGTGCGCAGCTTAGGAACTGCTGCGGGTTGGTGGATTGCCACTCGCATGCCTTTGAAAATCACGTTAGCATGCGAATGGAAGAAGTTTTTGGACAACTTTGCAATGCATCTTGCTAGTGCTCCTGCCACACTCCCTGGAAACTCTTGCGGGTCTCTTTGCGCTGCGAGATGCAAAGAACTGGGTGAACTCGTCAAGCAAGATCGGAAGATGTTTGCTGTGCTGGCACACTTTCTCTCTCGGCGAGAAGTCATGGAGAAGCTTTGGCTAGGATGCAGACGACGAGGGAGGCAGAAGCCGGAGGTACGGAGCTTTCCGGAGCGAAGTGCCACTCGCAGGCGTCTTCACCCGAAGCAGCGCTCCCGAGCGCAGCGCCACCGGCACAAGCAGCAGTGCGCGAAGAAGCGGCTGTTTCGCTTTCGCTAGACGGAGAGCCGGCAGCTTGCAGGAGGTGAAGAAGCAAGCCGCACGACACCAGCTTACCGGCATTGTGTGCGCAGCTGTCGAACTGATGCGGGATAGTGGTTTGCTACTCGTATGCCTTTGAAAATCACGTTAGCATGCGAATGGAAGAAGTTTTTGGACAACTTTGCAATGCATCTTGCTAGTGCTCCTGCAACACTCCGTGGAAACTCTTGCGGGTCTCTTTGCGCTGCGAGATGCAAAGAACTGGGTGAACTTGGCAAGCAATATCGGAAGATGTTTTCTGTGCTGGCACAATTTCTCTCTCGGCGAGAAGTCATGGAGAAGCTTTTGGCAAGGATGCAGAAGACGAGAGAGGCAGAAGCCGGAGGTACGGCGCTGTCCGGAGCAAAGTGCCGCTCGCGGGCGTCTTTCGTCCGAAGCAGCGCTCCGGAGCGCACCGCCACCGGCACAACCAGCAGTGCCCGAAGAAGCGGCTCTTTCGCCATCGCTAGACGGAGAGCCGGCAGCTTGCAGCAGGTGAAGAAACAATCCGCACAACAGCAGCATTGTGTGCGCATCTCTGGAACTGCTGCGGGATGGTGGATTGCCACTCGTATGCCTTTTTAAAATCACGTTAGCATGCGAATGGAAGAAGTTTTTGGACAACTTTGCAATGCATCTTGCTAGTGCTTCTGCAACACTCCGTGGAAACTCTTGCGGGTCTCTTTGCGCTGCGAGATGCAAAGAACTGGGTGAACTCGTCAAGCAAGATCCGAAGATGTTTGCTGTGCTGGCACACTTTCTCTCTCGGCGAGAAGTCATGGAGAAGCTTTTGGCTGGGATGCAGACGACGAGAGAGACAGAAACCAAAAGTACGGAGCTGTCGGGAGCGAAGTGCCGCTCGCGGGCGTCTTTCGCCCGAAGCAGCGCTCCGGAGCGCACCGCCACCGGCACAAGCAGCAGTGCGCGAAGAAGCGGCTCTTTCGCCTTCGCTAGACGGAGAGCCGGCAGCTTGCAGGAGGTGAAGAAACAAGCCGCACAACAGCAGCATTGTGTGCGCAGCTCTCCAACTGCTGCGGGATGGTGGATTGCCACTCGTATGCCTTTGAAAATCACGTTAGCATGCGAATGGAAGAAGTTTTTGGACAACTTCTTGCTAGTGCTTCTGCACCACTCCGTGGAAACTCTTGCGGGTCTCTTTGCGCTGCGAGATGCAAAGAACTGGGTGAACTCGTCAAGCAAGATCGGTAGATGTTTGCTGTGCTGGCACACTTTCTCTCTTGACGAGAAGTCATGGAGAAGCTTTTGGCTAGGATGCAGACGACGAGAGAGGCAGAAGCCGGAGGTACGGAGATGTCCGGAGCAAAGTGCCGCTCGCGGGCGTTTTTCTCCCGAAGCAGCGCTCCGGAGCGCACCGCCACCGGCACAACCAGCAGTGCGCGAAGAAGCGGCTCTTTCGCCTTCGGTAGACGGAGAGCCGGCAGCTTGCAGCAGGTGAAGAAGCAAGCCGCACGACACCAGCATTGTGCTCGCAGCTTACGAACTGCTGCGGGATGGTGGATTGCCACTCGTATGCCTTTGAAAATCACGTTAGCATGCGAATGGAAGAAGTTTTCGGACAACTTTGCAATGCAACTTGCTAGTGCTCCTGCAACACTCCGTGGAAACTCTTGCGGGTCTCTTTGCCCGGCGAGATGCAAAGAACTGGGTGAACTCGGCAAGCAAGATGGGAAGATGTTTGCAGTGCTGGCACACTTTCTCTCTCGGCGAGAAGTCATGGAGAAGCTTTTGGCTAGGATGCAGACGACGAGAGAGGCAGAAGGCGGAGGTACGGAGCTGTCCGGAGCGAAGTGCCGCTCCCGGCCGTCTTTCGCCCGAAGCAGCGCTCCGGAGCGCAGCGCCACCGGCAAAAGCAGCAGTGCGAGAAGAAGCGGCTGTTTCGCCTTCGGTAGACAAAGAGCCGGCAGCTTGCAGGAGTTGAAGAAGCAAGCAACACAACACAAGCCCCTTGGAATTCGCTGGTAGCTAGATTTCCACGAATATAAAGTTGCCACCCAGAGACAGGTCGCCACCAATGCCATCTCGGGCTGCTGTGAGAGTGCCCAGGGAGCTCTGCAAACTGACACCAGGAACGTGGGGTGGTGGGTTTTATTTCCCCGGACAGAAGCATTTGTCATTACCAGGAAGTCCCTTGGCCCTTAGGGGCCAGCAGCTCGCTGGATTTCCATGAATATCAAGATGCCGCCCAGGGACAAGCTGCCACCTGTGCCAACTCGCGCTGCATTGAGAGTCCCCAAGGAGCTCTGCAAACTCAGACCATTAACCGCGGTGGTGGGTTTTATTTCTCCGGGCAGAAGCCTTTGTCAGTACCAGTTAGGCCCTTTTTCCTTAGGGGTAGGCTGCTGTCTGGATTTCCACGAATATCAAAATGCATCCCAGGGACAAGCTGCCACCTGTGCCAACTCGTGCGGCTTTGAGTGTGCTCATGGAGCTCTTCAAACTGAGACCAGGAACGTGGGCTGGTGGGTTTTGCATTCCCGGGCAGAAGCCTTTGCCAGTACCAGGTAGGCCCTCGGCCCTCCGGGGCGGGCTGGCTGCAGGATTTCCACGAATTTCAAGATGCCACCCAGGGACAAGCTGCCCCCTCTGTCAGCTCGGGCTTCTTTGAGAGTGCCCATGGAGCTCTGCAAACTGAGACCAGGAACGTGAGGTCGTGAATTTTGTTTTCCCGGGCAGAAGCCTTTGTCAGTACCAGGTAGGCCCTCGGCCCTTAGGGGCAGGTGGGCAGCAGGATTTCCACCAATATCAAGATGCCACCCAGGGACAAGCTGCCACCTGTGCCAACTCGCGCTGCTTTGAGAGTGCCCACGGAACTCTGCAAACTGAGACCAGGAACGTGGGGTGCTGGGTTTTGTTTCCCCGGGCAGAAGCATTTGCAGTACCAGGTAGGCCCTTGGTCCTTAAGGGTAGGCTGCCTGCTGGCTTTCCACGAATATCAAGATGCCGCCCAGGGACAAGCTGCCACCTGTGCCAACTCGGGCTGCTTTGAGAGTGCCCATGGAGCTCTGCAAACTGAGACCAGGAACGTGGGCTGGTGAGTTTTGTTTTCGCGGGCAGAATCCTTTGTCAGTACCAGATAGTCCGACGGCCCTTAGGAGCCAGCTGGTGGCTGGATTTCCGCGACTATCAAGATGCCGCCCAGGGACAAGTTGCCACCTGTGCCAACTTGGTCTGCGTTGAGTGTGCCCATGGAGCTCTGCAAACTGAGACCAGGAACGTGGGGTGCTGAGTTTAATTTTCCGGGGCAGAAGC
>NC_052016.1:22625305-22659983 GCF_015832195.1 Motacilla alba alba | reverse complement strand
GCTTGACGAGTTCACCCAGTTCTTTGCATCTCGCAGCGCAAAGAGACCGGCAAGAGTTTCCACGGAGTGTTGCAGGAGCACTAGCAAGATGCAATTGCAAAGTTGTCCCAAAAACTTCTTCCATTCGCATGCTAACGTGATTTTCAAAGGCATACGAGTAGCAATCCACCATTCCGCAGCAGTTCGACATCTGCGCACACAATGCTGGTATGCTGCTGTTGTGCGGCTTGCTTCTTCATCTCCTGCATGCGTCCGGCTCTCCGTCTACCGAAGGCGAAAGAGCCGCTTCTTCGCGCACTGCTTGGTAGTGCCGGTGGCGGTGCGCTCCGGAGCGCTGCTTCGGGCGAAAGACGCCCGCGAGCGGAACTTCGCTCCGGACAGCTCCGGACTTTTGGTTTCTGCCTCTCTCGTCGTCTGCATCCTAGCCAAAAGCTTCTCCATGACTTCTCGCCGAGAAAAAAAGTGTCCCACCACTGCAAACATCTTCCGATCTTGCTTGACGAGTTCACCCAGTACTTTGCATCTCGCAGCGCAAAGAGACCCGCAAGAGTTTCCACGGAGTGTTGCAGAAGCACTAGCAAGATGCATTGCAAAGTTGTCCAAAAACTTCTTCCATTCGCATGCAAACGTGATTTTCAAAGGCATGCGAGTGGCAATCCACCATCCCGCAGCAGTTCCTAAGCTGCGCACACAAGGATGCTGTCGTGCGGCTTGCTTCTTCACCTCCTGCAAGCTGCCGGTTCTCCGTCTACCGAAGGCGAAAGAGCCGCTTCTTCGCGCACTGCTGCTTGTGCCGGTGGCGGTGCGCTCCGGAGCGCTGCTTCGGGCGAAAGACGCCCGCGAGCGGAACTTCGCTCCGGACAGCTCCGTACTTTTGGTTTCTGCCTCTCTCGTCGTCTGCATCCTAGCCAAAAGCTTCTCCATGACTTCTCGCCCAGAGAGAAAGTGTGCCAGCACTGCAAACATCTTCCGATCTTGCTTGACGAGTTCACCCAGTTCTTTGCATCTCGCAGCGCAAAGAGACCGTCAGGAGTTTCCACGGAGTGTTGCAGAAGCACTAGCAAGATGCATTGCAAAGTTGTCCAAAAACTTCTTCCATTCGCATGCTAACGTGATTTTCAAAGGCATGCGAGTGGCAATCCACCATCCCGCAGCAGTTCCTAAGCTGCGCACACAAGGATGCTGTCGTGCGGCTTGCTTCTTCACCTCCTGCATGCGTCCGGCTCTCCGTCTACCGAAGGCGAAAGAGCCGCTTCTTCGCGCACTGCTGGTAGTGCCGGTGGCGGTGCGCTCCGGAGCGCTGCTTGGGGCGAAAGACGCCCGCGAGCGGCACTTCGCTCCGGACAGCTCCGGACTTTTGGTTTCTGCCTCTCTCGTCGTCTGCATCCTAGCCAAAAGCTTCTCCATGACTTCTCGCCGAGAAAAAAAGTGTGCCAGCTCTGCAAACATCTTCCGATCTTGCTTGACGAGTTCACCCAGTACTTTGCATCTCGCAGCGCAAAGAGACCCACAAGAGTTTCTACGGAGTGTTGCAGGAGCACTAGCAAGATGCATTGCAAAGTTGTCCAAAAACTTCTTCCATTCGCATGCTAACGTGATTTTCAAAGGCATGCGAGTGGCAATCCACCATTCCGCAGCAGTTCGACATCGGCGCACACAATGCTGGTGTCGTGCGGCTTGCTTCTTCACCTGCTGCAAGCTGCCGGCTCTCCGTCTACAGAAGGCGAAAGAGCCGCTTCTTCGCGCACTGCTGGTTGTGCCGGTGGCGGTGCGATCCGGAGCGCTGCTTGGGGCGAAAGACGCCGGCCAGCGGCACTTTGCTCCGGACAGCTCCGTACCTCCGTCTTCTGCCTCTCTCGTCGTCTGCATCCTAGCCAAAAGCTTCTCCATGACTTCTCGCCCAGAGAGAAAGTTTGCCAGCACTGCAAACATCTTCCGATCTTGCTTGACGAGTTCACCCAGTTCTTTGCATCTCGCAGCGCAAAGAGACACGCAAGAGTTTCCACGGAGTGGTGCAGGAGCACTAGCAAGATGCATTGCAAAGTTGTCCAAAAACTTCTTCCAGTCGCATGCTAACGTGATTTTCAAAGGCATACGAGTGGCAATCCATCATCCCGCAGCTAGTTCTGACAGCTGCGCACACATATCCGCTGTTGTGCGGCTTGCATCTTCACCTCCTGCATGCGTCCCGGCTCTCCGTCTACGAAGGCGAAAGAGCCGCTTCTTCGCGCACTGCTGGTAGTGCCTGTGGCGGTGCGCTCCGGAGCGCTGCTTCGGGCGAAAGACGCCCGCCAGCGGCACTTCGCTCCGGACAGCTCCGGACTTTTGGTTTCTGCCTCTCTCGTCGTCTGCATCCTAGCCAAAAGCTTCTCCATGACTTCTCGCCCAGAGAGAAAGTTTGCCAGCACTGCAAACATCTTCCGATCTTGCTTGACGAGTTCACCCAGTACTTTGCATCTCGCAGCGCAAAGAGACCGGCAAGAGTTTCCACGGAGTGTTGCAGGAGCACTAGCAAGATGCATTGCAAAGTTGTCCAAAAACTTCTTCCATTCCCATGCTAACGTGATTTTCAAAGGCATGCGAGTGGCAATCCACCATCCCGCAGCAGTTCCTAAGCGGCGCACACAAGGATGGTGTCGTGCGGCTTGCTTCTTCACCTGCTGCAAGCTGCCGGCTCTCCGTCTACAGAAGGCGAAAGAGCCGCTTCTTCGCGCACTGCTGGTTGTGCCGGTGGCGGTGCGCTCCGGAGCGCTGCTTCGGGCGAAAGACGCCCGCCAGCGGCACTTCGCTCCGGACAGCTCCGTACCTCCGTCTTCTGCCTCTCTCGTCGTCTGCATCCTAGCCAAAAGCTTCTCCATGACTTCTCGCCCAGAGAGAAAGTGTGCCAGCACTGCAAACATCTTCCGATCTTGCTTGACGAGTTCACCCAGTACTTTGCATCTCGCAGCGCAAAGAGACCCGCAAGAGTTTCCACGGAGTGGTGCAGGAGCACTAGCAAGATGCATTGCAAAGTTGTCCAAAAACTTCTTCCAGTCGCATGCTAACGTGATTTTCAAAGGCATACGAGTGGCAATCCATCATCCCGCAGCAGTTCGACAGCTGCGCACACAAGGATGCTGTTGTGCGGCTTGCTTCTTCACCTCCTGCAAGCTGCCGGCTCTCCGTCTACCGAAGGCGAAAGAGCCGCTTCTTCGCGCACTGCTGGTTGTGCCGGTGGCGGTGCGCTCCGGAGCGCTGCTTGGGGCGAAAGACGCCCGCCAGCGGCACTTCACTCCGGACAGCTCCGTACTTTCCGTCTTCTGCCTCTCTCGTCGTCTGCATCCTAGCCAAAAGCTTCTCCATGACTTCTCGCCGAGAAAGAAAGTGTCCCACCACTGCAAACATCTTCCGATCTTGCTTGACGAGTTCACCCAGTACTTTGCATCTCGCAGCGCAAAGAGACCGGCAAGAGTTTCCACGGAGTGTTGCAGGAGCACTAGCAAGATGCATTGCAAAGTTGTCCAAAAACTTCTTCCATTCGCATGCTAACGTGATTTTCAAAGGCATGCGAGTGGCAATCCACCATCCCGCAGCAGTTCCTAAGCTGCGCACACAAGGATGCTGTCGTGCGGCTTGCTTCTTCACCTCCTGCAAGCTGCCGGCTCTCCGTCTACAGAAGGCGAAAGAGCCGCTTCTTCGCGCACTGCTGCTTGTGCCGGTGGCGGTGCGCTCCGGAGCGCTGCTTGGGGCGAAAGACGCCCGCGAGCGGCACTTCGCTCCGGACAGCTCCGTACTTTTGGTTTCTGCCTCTCTCGTCGTCTGCATCCTAGCCAAAAGCTTCTCCATGACTTCTCGCCCAGAGAGAAAGTGTGCCAGCACTGCAAACATCTTCCGAACTTGCTTGACGAGTTCACCCAGTTCTTTGCATCTCGCAGCGCAAAGAGACCCGCAAGAGTTTCCACGGAGTGGTGCAGGAGCACTAGCAAGATGCATTGCAAAGTTGTCCAAAAACTTCTTCCATTCGCATGCTAACGTGATTTTCAAAGGCATACGAGTAGCAATCCACCATTCCGCAGCAGTTCGACATCTGCGCACACAATGCTGGTATGCTGCTGTTGTGCGGCTTGCTTCTTCACCTCCTGCATGCGTCCGGCTCTCCGTCTACCGAAGGCGAAAGAGCCGCTTCTTCGCGCACTGCTGCTTGTGCCGGTGGCGGTGCGCCCCCGTGCGCTTCTTCGGGCGAAAGACGCCCGCGAGTGGCACTTCGCTCCGGACAGCTCCGTACCTCCGGCTTCTGCCTCTCTCGTCGTCTGCATCCTAGCCAAAAGCTTCTCCATGACTTTTCGCCGACAGAACTTGTGTGCCAGCACAGCAAACGTCTCCCAGTCTTGGCCCTGATTTTTGTCGTGGCTGCGCATTGTTGAAGCATTTATCTTCTTAATGAAGCGACGAATTTATTTCCAGATGGCTGTGATCTCCTCTAATTTATCTTTGTGCGGTCAAGACACAGCAACAATACATTCTTGAGAAAGGAAAAGATCTCGAGAGATATTCCTGTCCGTCAGTGTGTCGCAGCTGCTGAAAAAGGGCAAAGCTGAAGAACCTTGCTCAGCTTAATTTCTGTGCAGCTCACAGCATGCGAAGCATGGGGCAGCCGAGCACCGCGCTTTTGTGCGCTCTTAAAGGAATTTCAAAAAATCCCGGAGCTTTTCATCCACAAGCACAGTCAGCTGCATCCGCTTTTGCTTCTCTAAAAACTCAGCGCTCTCCTTTTTTCGGTGTAGATCTTGATCTCTGGTTCCTGGGACTTTACCCAAGTGTTTGCTGTTTTGTACTTTCTTCTTTGGCAGTCAGAAACTTGTGGTATAATCTGGTACATGTTTTTTGGAAAACATTTCCTGTCTAAAAATGATACATAGCTGCAATTTACCCGACTGTATATAACTACTCTTTTACTGTATAAAAGAAAGGTTATTAGAAAGATACACCTCCTGAATTTCAATGATTGAAAAAAGCGTCTTACTTCTTTTTCCTATTCTCTGTATTTCCTTCTCTTTGTTATGTTTCTTTGGCTATTATGGTTATTCTGTTCCTGTTGTGGGACAGCAAATGTTCAGGCTCTTCTAATTTTGTCACTAATTAAATAATCCATCTTCCCCGCCGGAAAGATGCAGGATGTGTCTCATTTTCACTGCTCCTATTTCGTTTGCTTATTCTTTTGAATGGCTCCCTGTCTTCCTACTCACACTCTGAGTAACGAATTTCTAATTTTCTTTCCTATCTGCCTTTACCAATTTTTCTCTGACTTGGATGCTATTGAATTAAGCCAAGCCAAGTTGAAGAATTGCATCAAGAAGAGTGTTCAATGAAAAAAAAATTTAGTTTTGGGGTTCTATCACAGAAGAGTTCAAAGACTCTTCCCATGTGAAGAATATCTGATGAATATCTTAAAAACTATCATCTCTGTGCAAGTATTTTGCATCCAGTTCTTGCTCTAGTCCTTGCTTTGGCAAATTTGACACAAGTGCGGCATTGTGTGTTTTGCAGCTTCTAGGGAGATGGTTCCAGGTCTTGAGAAAGTCGTGGGCTTTGTCTCAATTTAGACATCTGAAAATCATCTAGGCATCCCAAAGACTCATTAGAAATACAAATACCTGCAGGGAACCGGAGGTGAGCTTCATCTTACCATGTGTCTTGAACAGGGTGTTCTATGTGTGAAAGAGATTCTAGTCAGAATTCTGCTCAGTACAGTCCATCAAGTTGAGAGAATTGATCATTTTAATCTGGGCTTTATATCCACAGAGGCTGAAGGTGTCTCCATGCTCCAGTGCCTATCAGTCTTCTCAAATATTTCAATCCATGAGTTGAATTCTAGCAGCAAAAACTTTTCTCCAGGTGACCTTTACCAAGAGACTCAATGTTAGGTGGAATCAAACAACTCCTTTTTTGTCCATTTTATCGAAAGTGATCTTAAAGAGTCAATCCATATGCTTAGGTGAGAGAAATCCTACCATTGGCAGATGGCATGTATTGGCCAGTATTGACAGCAGAAAGAAGCAAAAAAGCATGCCAAAAAATGCTGAATGCAGTAAGCAGACCATCAAGCAAACCGGTGGAAAAATAGTTGCTTTGTATGTAAGATGAATCGGAGAGATACATATGGAGTTCTTCATGATGTTTTTCATTGACATTTAAAAAAGGAAAGAGGCTAAAACTATGATGGAAGGGATTAATTGCTTGATGTTAGAGTATTTCTTTAGAGAGACGTAACAAGTGAATACATGTTTAACCAGTTATCGGCTTCCCATCAGCAATGGGTGCACTTTAATCGCCTTTAAAAGCTGTAATCAAATACTATTTAAAGCAATTTTTCCCCCTTATCTTTGCAAGAGCCTTTTCCTGTTATTTTTGAACAATAGGAAAAATATCCAGCAAAGGATCAACGGGCTGCTCTGTCATTTAATATTAGAAAACACTTATGGTATACTTTCTAGAAGAAAGAGTACCTAAATAAAGACTATTCCCATTATGCTTGTAAAACATTCTTCCAACCATAGGAAAATCAAAAATTATAGTATTTCAAGGATCCCACACTCCTAGAACACATTCATTTAACACACTCATAATTTATCAAACACAGTTTCTAATTAGACCTTTAAGAGTCAAACAGAGTGTTGTATCCACAGGCACAGTAAGAGCAGCCCGAGTTGGCATAGGTGGCAGCTTGTCCCTGGGCGGCATCTTGATATTCGTGTAAATCCAGCAGGCAGCCAAGAACGAAGGGCAAAGGGTCGACCTGGTACTGACAAAGGCTTCTGCCCAGGAAAACAAAACCCACCAGCCCACGTTACTGGTCTCAGTTTACAGATTCGGGTGAAAGACGCCCGCGAGCGGCACTTCGCTCCAGACAGCTCCGTACTGTTGGTTTCTGCCTCTCTCGTCGTCTGCATCCTAGCCAAAAGCTTCTCCATGACTTCTCGCCGAGAGAGAAAGTTTGCCAGCTCTGCAAACATCTTCCGATCTTGCTTGACGAGTTCACCCAGTACTTTGCATCTCGCAGCGCAAAGAGACCGGCAAGAGTTTCCACGGAGTATTGCAGAAGCACTAGCAAGATGCATTGCAAAGTTGTCCAAAAACTTCTTCCATTCGCATGCTAACGTGATTTTCAAAGGCATGCGAGTGGCAATCCACCATCCCGCAGCAGTTCCTAAGCTGCGCACACAAGGATGCTGTCGTGCGGCTTGCTTCTTCACCTCCTGCAAGCTGCCGGCTCTCCGTCTACAGAAGGCGAAAGAGCCGCTTCTTCGCGCACTGCTGGTAGTGCCGGTGGCGGTGCGCTCCGGAGCGCTGCTTGGGGCGAAAGACGCCCGCGAGCGGCACTTCGCTCCGGATAGCTCCGTACTTTTGGTTTCTGCCTCTCTCGTCGTCTGCATCCTAGCCAAAAGCTTCTCCATGACTTCTCGCCGAGAAAAAAAGTGTGCCAGCTCTGCAAACATCTTCCGAACTTGCTTGACGAGTTCACCCAGTTCTTTGCATCTCGCAGCGCAAAGAGACACGCAAGAGTTTCCACGGAGTGGTGCAGAAGCACTAGCAAGATGCATTGCAAAGTTGTCCAAAAACTTCTTCCATTCGCATGCTAACGTGATTTGCAAAGGCATACGAGTAGCAATCCACCATTCCGCAGCAGTTCGACATCTGCGCACACAATGCTGGTATGCTGCTGTTGTGCGGCTTGCTTCTTCACCTCCTGCATGCGTCCGGCTCTCCGTCTAGCGAAGGCGAAAGAGCCGCTTCTTCGCGCACTGCTGCTTGTGCCGGTGGCGGTGCGCTCCGGAGCGCTGCTTCGGGCGAAAGACGCCCGCCAGCGGCACTTCGCTCCGGACAGCTCCGGACTTTTGGTTTCTGCCTCTCTCGTCGTCTGCATCCTAGCCAAAAGCTTCTCCATGACTTCTCGCCCAGAGAGAAAGTGTGCCAGCTCTGCAAACATCTTCCGATCTTGCTTGACGAGTTCACCCAGTACTTTGCATCTCGCAGCGCAAAGAGACACGCAAGAGTTTCCACGGAGTGGTGCAGGAGCACTAGCAAGATGCATTGCAAAGTTGTCCAAAAACTTCTTCAATTCGCATGCTAACGTGATTTTCAAAGGCATGCGAGTGGCAATCCACCATCCCGCAGCAGTTCCTAAGCTGCGCACACAATGCTGCTGTCGTGCGGCTTGCTTCTTCACCTGCTGCAAGCTGCCGGCTCTCCGTCTACCGAAGGCGAAAGAGCCGCTTCTTCGCGCACTGCTGGTAGTGCCGGTGGCGGTGCGCTCCGGAGCGCTGCTTCGGGCGAAAGACGCCCGCGAGTGGCACTTCGCTCCGGACAGCTCCGTACTTTTGGTTTCTGCCTCTCTCGTCGTCTGCATCCTAGCCAAAAGCTTCTCCATGACTTCTCGCCGAGAAAAAAAGTGTGCCACCACTGCAAACATCTTCCGATCTTGCTTGACGAGTTCACCCAGTACTTTGCATCTCGCAGCGCAAAGAGACCCGCAAGAGTTTCCACGGAGTGGTGCAGGAGCACTAGCAAGATGCATTGCAAAGTTGTCCAAAAACTTCTTCCATTCGCATGCTAACGTGATTTTCAAAGGCATGCGAGTGGCAATCCACCATCCCGCAGAAGTTCGTAAGCTGCGCACACAATGCTGGTGTCGTGCGGCTTGCATCTGCACCTGCTGCAAGCGTGCCGGCTCTCCGTCTACCGAAGGCGAAAGAGCCGCTTCTTCGCGCACTGCTGCTTGTGCCGGTGGCGGTGCGCTCCGGAGCGCTGCTTCGGGCGAAAGACGCCCGCCAGCGGCACTTCGCTCCGGACAGCTCCGGACTTTTGGTTTCTGCCTCTCTCGTCGTCTGCATCCTAGCCAAAAGCTTCTCCATGACTTCTCGCCGAGAGAGAAAGTTTGCCAGCTCTGCAAACATCTTCCGATCTTGCTTGACGAGTTCACCCAGTACTTTGCATCTCGCAGCGCAAAGAGACCGGCAAGAGTTTCCACGGAGTATTGCAGAAGCACTAGCAAGATGCATTGCAAAGTTGTCCAAAAACTTCTTCCATTCGCATGCTAACGTGATTTTCAAAGGCATGCGAGTGGCAATCCACCATCCCGCAGCAGTTCGACATCGGCGCACACAATGCTGGTGTCGTGCGGCTTGCTTCTTCACCTGCTGCAAGCTGCCGGCTCTCCGTCTACAGAAGGCGAAAGAGCCGCTTCTTCGCGCACTGCTGGTTGTGCCGGTGGCGGTGCGCTCCGGAGCGCTGCTTGGGGCGAAAGACGCCGGCCAGCGGCACTTTGCTCCGGACAGCTCCGTACCTCCGTCTTCTGCCTCTCTCGTCGTCTGCATCCTAGCCAAAAGCTTCTCCATGACTTCTCGCCCAGAGAGAAAGTTTGCCAGCACTGCAAACATCTTCCGATCTTGCTTGACGAGTTCACCCAGTTCTTTGCATCTCGCAGCGCAAAGAGACACGCAAGAGTTTCCACGGAGTGGTGCAGGAGCACTACGCAGTTTCCACGGAGTGGTGCAGGAGCACTAGCAAGATGCATTGCAAAGTTGTCCAAAAACTTCTTCCATTCGCATGCTAACGTGATTTTCAAAGGCATGCGAGTGGCAATCCATCATCCCGCAGCAGTTCGAGAGCTGCGCACACAATTCCGCTGTTGTGCGGCTTGCTTCTTCACCTCCTGCATGCGTCCGGCTCTCCGTCTACCGAAGGCGAAAGAGCCGCTTCTTCGCGCACTGCTGGTAGTGCCGGTGGCGGTGCGCTCCGGAGCGCTGCTTCGGGCGAAAGACGCCCGCCAGCGGCACTTCGCTCCGGACAGCTCCGGACTTTTGGTTTCTGCCTCTCTCGTCGTCTGCATCCTAGCCAAAAGCTTCTCCATGACTTCTCGCCCAGAGAGAAAGTTTGCCAGCACTGCAAACATCTTCCGATCTTGCTTGACGAGTTCACCCAGTACTTTGCATCTCGCAGCGCAAAGAGACCGTCAAGAGTTTCCACGGAGTGTTGCAGAAGCACTAGCAAGATGCATTGCAAAGTTGTCCAAAAACTTCTTCCATTCGCATGCTAACGTGATTTTCAAAGGCATGCGAGTGGCAATTCACCATCCCGAGACAGTTCCTAAGCTGCGCACACAAGGATGCTGTCGTGCGGCTTGCTTCTTCACCTGCTGCAAGCTGCCGGCTCTCCGTCTACAGAAGCAAAAGAGCCGCTTCTTCGCGCACTGCTGGTAGTGCCGGTGGCGGTGCGCTCCGGAGCGCTGCTTCGGGCGAAAGACGCCCGCCAGCGGCACTTCGCTCCGGACAGCTCCGGACTTTTGGTTTCTGCCTCTCTCGTCGTCTGCATCCTAGCCAAAAGCTTCTCCATGACTTCTCGCCGAGAGAGAAAGTGTGCCAGCACTGCAAACATCTTCCGATCTTGCTTGACGAGTTCACCCAGTACTTTGCATCTCGCAGCGCAAAGAGACCGTCAAGAGTTTCCACGGAGTGTTGCAGGAGCACTAGCAAGATGCATTGCAAAGTTGTCCAAAAACTTCTTCCATTCCCATGCTAACGTGATTTTCAAAGGCATGCGAGTGGCAATCCACCATTCCGCAGCAGTTCGACATCGGCGCACACAATGCTGGTGTCGTGCGGCTTGCTTCTTCACCTGCTGCAAGCTGCCGGCTCTCCGTCTACAGAAGGCGAAAGAGCCGCTTCTTCGCGCACTGCTGGTTGTGCCGGTGGCGGTGCGATCCGGAGCGCTGCTTGGGGCGAAAGACGCCGGCCAGCGGCACTTTGCTCCGGACAGCTCCGTACCTCCGTCTTCTGCCTCTCTCGTCGTCTGCATCCTAGCCAAAAGCTTCTCCATGACTTCTCGCCCAGAGAGAAAGTTTGCCAGCACTGCAAACATCTTCCGATCTTGCTTGACGAGTTCACCCAGTTCTTTGCATCTCGCAGCGCAAAGAGACACGCAAGAGTTTCCACGGAGTGGTGCAGGAGCACTAGCAAGATGCATTGCAAAGTTGTCCAAAAACTTCTTCCAGTCGCATGCTAACGTGATTTTCAAAGGCATACGAGTGGCAATCCATCATCCCGCAGCAGTTCGACAGCTGCGCACACAATTCCGCTGTTGTGCGGCTTGCATCTTCACCTCCTGCATGCGTCCGGCTCTCCGTCTACCGAAGGCGAAAGAGCCGCTTCTTCGCGCACTGCTGGTAGTGCCGGTGGCGGTGCGCTCCGGAGCGCTGCTTCGGGCGAAAGACGCCCGCGAGCGGCACTTCACTCCGGACAGCTCCGGACTTTTGGTTTCTGCCTCTCTCGTCGTCTGCATCCTAGCCAAAAGCTTCTCCATGACTTCTCGCCCAGAGAGAAAGTTTGCCAGCACTGCAAACATCTTCCGATCTTGCTTGACGAGTTCACCCAGTACTTTGCATCTCGCAGCGCAAAGAGACCGGCAGGAGTTTCCACGGAGTGTTGCAGGAGCACTAGCAAGATGCATTGCAAAGTTGTCCAAAAACTTCTTCCATTCGCATGCTAACGTGATTTTCAAAGGCATGCGAGTGGCAATCCACCATCCCGCAGCAGTTCCTAAGCTGCGCACACAAGGATGCTGTCGTGCGGCTTGCTTCTTCACCTCCTGCAAGCTGCCGGCTCTCCGTCTACAGAAGGCGAAAGAGCCGCTTCTTCGCGCACTGCTGGTAGTGCCGGTGGCGGTGCGCTCCGGAGCGCTGCTTCGGGCGAAAGACGCCCGCGAGCGGCACTTCGCTCCGGACAGCTCCGTACTTTTGGTTTCTGCCTCTCTCGTCGTCTGCATCCTAGCCAAAAGCTTCTCCATGACTTCTCGCCCAGAGAGAAAGTGTGCCAGCACTGCAAACATCTTCCGATCTTGCTTGACGAGTTCACCCAGTACTTTGCATCTCGCAGCGCAAAGAGACCCGCAAGAGTTTCCACGGAGTGGTGCAGGAGCACTAGCAAGATGCATTGCAAAGTTGTCCAAAAACTTCTTCCATTCGCATGCTAACGTGATTTTCAAAGGCATGCGAGTGGCAATCCACCATTCCGCAGCAGTTCGACATCTGCGCACACAATGCTGGTATGCTGCTGTTGTGCGGCTTGCTTCTTCACCTCCTGCATGCGTCCGGCTCTCCGTCTACCGAAGGCGAAAGAGCCGCTTCTTCGCGCACTGCTGCTTGTGCCGGTGGCGGTGCGCCCCCGTGCGCTTCTTCGGGCGAAAGACGCCCGCGAGTGGCACTTCGCTCCGGACAGCTCCGTACCTCCGGCTTCTGCCTCTCTCGTCGTCTGCATCCTAGCCAAAAGCTTCTCCATGACTTTTCGCCGACAGAACTTGTGTGCCAGCACAGCAAACGTCTCCCAGTCTTGGCCCTGATTTTTGTCGTGGCTGCGCATTGTTGAAGCATTTATCTTCTTAATGAAGCGACGAATTTATTTCCAGATGGCTGTGATCTCCTCTAATTTATCTTTGTGCGGTCAAGACACAGCAACAATACATTCTTGAGAAAGGAAAAGATCTCGAGAGATATTCCTGTCCGTCAGTGTGTCGCAGCTGCTGAAAAAGGGCAAAGCTGAAGAACCTTGCTCAGCTTAATTTCTGTGCAGCTCACAGCATGCGAAGCATGGGGCAGCCGAGCACCGCGCTTTTGTGCGCTCTTAAAGGAATTTCAAAAAATCCCGGAGCTTTTCATCCACAAGCACAGTCAGCTGCATCCGCTTTTGCTTCTTGAAAAACTCAGCGCTCTCCTTTTTTCGGTGTAGATCTTGATCTCTGGTTCCTGGGACTTTACCCAAGTGTTTGCTGTTTTGTACTTTCTTCTTTGGCAGTCAGAAACTTGTGGTATAATCTGGTACATGTTTTTTGGAAAACATTTCCTGTCTAAAAATGATACATAGCTGCAATTTACCCGACTGTATATAACTACTCTTTTACTGTATAAAAGAAAGGTTATTAGAAAGATACACCTCCTGAATTTCAATGATTGAAAAAAGCGTCTTACTTCTTTTTCCTATTCTCTGTATTTCCTTCTCTTTGTTATGTTTCTTTGGCTATTATGGTTATTCTGTTCCTGTTGTGGGACAGCAAATGTTCAGGCTCTTCTAATTTTGTCACTAATTAAATAATCCATCTTCCCCGCCGGAAAGATGCAGGATGTGTCTCATTTTCACTGCTCCTATTTCGTTTGCTTATTCTTTTGAATGGCTCCCTGTCTTCCTACTCACACTCTGAGTAACGAATTTCTAATTTTCTTTCCTATCTGCCTTTACCAATTTTTCTCTGACTTGGATGCTATTGAATTAAGCCAAGCCAAGTTGAAGAATTGCATCAAGAAGAGTGTTCAATGAAAAAAAAATTTAGTTTTGGGGTTCTATCACAGAAGAGTTCAAAGACTCTTCCCATGTGAAGAATATCTGATGAATATCTTAAAAACTATCATCTCTGTGCAAGTATTTTGCATCCAGTTCTTGCTCTAGTCCTTGCTTTGGCAAATTTGACACAAGTGCGGCATTGTGTGTTTTGCAGCTTCTAGGGAGATGGTTCCAGGTCTTGAGAAAGTCGTGGGCTTTGTCTCAATTTAGACATCTGAAAATCATCTAGGCATCCCAAAGACTCATTAGAAATACAAATACCTGCAGGGAACCGGAGGTGAGCTTCATCTTACCATGTGTCTTGAACAGGGTGTTCTATGTGTGAAAGAGATTCTAGTCAGAATTCTGCTCAGTACAGTCCATCAAGTTGAGAGAATTGATCATTTTAATCTGGGCTTTATATCCACAGAGGCTGAAGGTGTCTCCATGCTCCAGTGCCTATCAGTCTTCTCAAATATTTCAATCCATGAGTTGAATTCTAGCAGCAAAAACTTTTCTCCAGGTGACCTTTACCAAGAGACTCAATGTTAGGTGGAATCAAACAACTCCTTTTTTGTCCATTTTATCGAAAGTGATCTTAAAGAGTCAATCCATATGCTTAGGTGAGAGAAATCCTACCATTGGCAGATGGCATGTATTGGCCAGTATTGACAGCAGAAAGAAGCAAAAAAGCATGCCAAAAAATGCTGAATGCAGTAAGCAGACCATCAAGCAAACCGGTGGAAAAATAGTTGCTTTGTATGTAAGATGAATCGGAGAGATACATATGGAGTTCTTCATGATGTTTTTCATTGACATTTAAAAAAGGAAAGAGGCTAAAACTATGATGGAAGGGATTAATTGCTTGATGTTAGAGTATTTCTTTAGAGAGACGTAACAAGTGAATACATGTTTAACCAGTTATCGGCTTCCCATCAGCAATGGGTGCACTTTAATCGCCTTTAAAAGCTGTAATCAAATACTATTTAAAGCAATTTTTCCCCCTTATCTTTGCAAGAGCCTTTTCCTGTTATTTTTGAACAATAGGAAAAATATCCAGCAAAGGATCAACGGGCTGCTCTGTCATTTAATATTAGAAAACACTTATGGTATACTTTCTAGAAGAAAGAGTACCTAAATAAAGACTATTCCCATTATGCTTGTAAAACATTCTTCCAACCATAGGAAAATCAAAAATTATAGTATTTCAAGGATCCCACACTCCTAGAACACATTCATTTAACACACTCATAATTTATCAAACACAGTTTCTAATTAGACCTTTAAGAGTCAAACAGAGTGTTGTATCCACAGGCACAGTAAGAGCAGCCCGAGTTGGCATAGGTGGCAGCTTGTCCCTGGGCGGCATCTTGATATTCGTGTAAATCCAGCAGGCAGCCAAGAACGAAGGGCAAAGGGTCGACCTGGTACTGACAAAGGCTTCTGCCCAGGAAAACAAAACCCACCAGCCCACGTTACTGGTCTCAGTTTACAGATTCGGGTGAAAGACGCCCGCGAGCGGCACTTCGCTCCAGACAGCTCCGGACTTTTGGTTTCTGCCTCTCTCGTCGTCTGCATCCTAGCCAAAAGCTTCTCCATGACTTCTCGCCGAGAGAGAAAGTTTGCCAGCTCTGCAAACATCTTCCGATCTTGCTTGACGAGTTCACCCAGTACTTTGCATCTCGCAGCGCAAAGAGACCGGCAAGAGTTTCCACGGAGTATTGCAGAAGCACTAGCAAGATGCATTGCAAAGTTGTCCAAAAACTTCTTCCATTCGCATGCTAACGTGATTTTCAAAGGCATGCGAGTGGCAATCCACCATCCCGCAGCAGTTCCTAAGCTGCGCACACAAGGATGTTGTCGTGCGGCTTGCTTCTTCACCTCCTGCAAGCTGCCGGCTCTCCGTCTACAGAAGGCGAAAGAGCCGCTTCTTCGCGCACTGCTGGTAGTGCCGGTGGCGGTGCGCTCCGGAGCGCTGCTTCGGGCGAAAGACGCCCGCGAGCGGCACTTCGCTCCGGATAGCTCCGTACTTTTGGTTTCTGCCTCTCTCGTCGTCTGCATCCTAGCCAAAAGCTTCTCCATGACTTCTCGCCGAGAAAAAAAGTGTGCCAGCTCTGCAAACATCTTCCGAACTTGCTTGACGAGTTCACCCAGTTCTTTGCATCTCGCAGCGCAAAGAGACACGCAAGAGTTTCCACGGAGTGTTGCAGAAGCACTAGCAAGATGCATCGCAAAGTTGTCCAAAAACTTCTTCCATTCGCATGCTAACGTGATTTGCAAAGGCATACGAGTAGCAATCCACCATTCCGCAGCAGTTCGACATCTGCGCACACAATGCTGGTATGCTGCTGTTGTGCGGCTTGCTTCTTCACCTCCTGCATGCGTCCGGCTCTCCGTCTAGCGAAGGCGAAAGAGCCGCTTCTTCGCGCACTGCTGCTTGTGCCGGTGGCGGTGCGCTCCGGAGCGCTGCTTCGGGCGAAAGACGCCCGCCAGCGGCACTTCGCTCCGGACAGCTCCGGACTTTTGGTTTCTGCCTCTCTCGTCGTCTGCATCCTAGCCAAAAGCTTCTCCATGACTTCTCGCCCAGAGAGAAAGTGTGCCAGCTCTGCAAACATCTTCCGATCTTGCTTGACGAGTTCACCCAGTACTTTGCATCTCGCAGCGCAAAGAGACACGCAAGAGTTTCCACGGAGTGGTGCAGGAGCACTAGCAAGATGCATTGCAAAGTTGTCCAAAAACTTCTTCCATTCGCATGCTAACGTGATTTTCAAAGGCATACGAGTGGCAATCCACCATCCCGCAGCAGTTCCTAAGCTGCGCACACAATGCTGCTGTCGTGCGGCTTGCTTCTTCACCTGCTGCAAGCTGCCGGCTCTCCGTCTACCGAAGGCGAAAGAGCCGCTTCTTCGCGCACTGCTGGTAGTGCCGGTGGCGGTGCGCTCCGGAGCGCTGCTTCGGGCGAAAGACGCCCGCGAGTGGCACTTCGCTCCGGACAGCTCCGTACTTTTGGTTTCTGCCTCTCTCGTCGTCTGCATCCTAGCCAAAAGCTTCTCCATGACTTCTCGCCCAGAGAGAAAGTGTGCCAGCACTGCAAACATCTTCCGATCTTGCTTGACGAGTTCACCCAGTACTTTGCATCTCGCAGCGCAAAGAGACCCGCAAGAGTTTCCACGGAGTGGTGCAGGAGCACTAGCAAGATGCATTGCAAAGTTGTCCAAAAACTTCTTCCATTCGCATGCTAACGTGATTTTCAAAGGCATGCGAGTGGCAATCCACCATCCCGCAGAAGTTCGTAAGCTGCGCACACAATGCTGGTGTCGTGCGGCTTGCATCTGCACCTGCTGCAAGCTGCCGGCTCTCCGTCTACCGAAGGCGAAAGAGCCGCTTCTTCGCGCACTGCTGCTTGTGCCGGTGGCGGTGCGCTCCGGAGCGCTGCTTCGGGCGAAAGACGCCCGCCAGCGGCACTTCGCTCCGGACAGCTCCGGACTTTTGGTTTCTGCCTCTCTCGTCGTCTGCATCCTAGCCAAAAGCTTCTCCATGACTTCTCGCCGAGAGAGAAAGTTTGCCAGCTCTGCAAACATCTTCCGATCTTGCTTGACGAGTTCACCCAGTACTTTGCATCTCGCAGCGCAAAGAGACCGGCAAGAGTTTCCACGGAGTATTGCAGAAGCACTAGCAAGATGCATTGCAAAGTTGTCCAAAAACTTCTTCCATTCGCATGCTAACGTGATTTTCAAAGGCATGCGAGTGGCAATCCACCATTCCGCAGCAGTTCGACATCGGCGCACACAATGCTGGTGTCGTGCGGCTTGCTTCTTCACCTGCTGCAAGCTGCCGGCTCTCCGTCTACAGAAGGCGAAAGAGCCGCTTCTTCGCGCACTGCTGGTTGTGCCGGTGGCGGTGCGCTCCGGAGCGCTGCTTGGGGCGAAAGACGCCGGCCAGCGGCACTTTGCTCCGGACAGCTCCGTACTTCCGTCTTCTGCCTCTCTCGTCGTCTGCATCCTAGCCAAAAGCTTCTCCATGACTTCTCGCCCAGAGAGAAAGTTTGCCAGCACTGCAAACATCTTCCGATCTTGCTTGACGAGTTCACCCAGTTCTTTGCATCTCGCAGCGCAAAGAGACACGCAAGAGTTTCCACGGAGTGTTGCAGGAGCACTAGCAAGATGCATTGCAAAGTTGTCCAAAAACTTCTTCCAGTCGCATGCTAACGTGATTTTCAAAGGCATACGAGTGGCAATCCATCATCCCGCAGCAGTTCGACAGCTGCGCACACAATTCCGCTGTTGTGCGGCTTGCTTCTTCACCTCCTGCATGCGTCCGGCTCTCCGTCTACCGAAGGCGAAAGAGCCGCTTCTTCGCGCACTGCTGGTAGTGCCGGTGGCGGTGCGCTCCGGAGCGCTGCTTCGGGCGAAAGACGCCCGCGAGTGGCACTTCGCTCCGGACAGCTCCGGACTTTTGGTTTCTGCCTCTCTCGTCGTCTGCATCCTAGCCAAAAGCTTCTCCATGACTTCTCGCCCAGAGAGAAAGTTTGCCAGCACTGCAAACATCTTCCGATCTTGCTTGACGAGTTCACCCAGTTCTTTGCATCTCGCAGCGCAAAGAGACACGCAAGAGTTTCCACGGAGTGGTGCAGGAGCACTAGCAAGATGCATTGCAAAGTTGTCCAAAAACTTCTTCCATTCGCATGCTAACGTGATTTTCAAAGGCATGCGAGTGGCAATCCACCATCCCGCAGCAGTTCGACATCTGCGCACACAATGCTGGTGTCGTGCGGCTTGCTTCTTCACCTGCTGCAAGCTGCCGGCTCTCCGTCTACAGAAGGCGAAAGAGCCGCTTCTTCGCGCACTGCTGGTTGTGCCGGTGGCGGTGCGATCCGGAGCGCTGCTTGGGGCGAAAGACGCCGGCCAGCGGCACTTTGCTCCGGACAGCTCCGTACCTCCGTCTTCTGCCTCTCTCGTCGTCTGCATCCTAGCCAAAAGCTTCTCCATGACTTCTCGCCCAGAGAGAAAGTTTGCCAGCACTGCAAACATCTTCCGATCTTGCTTGACGAGTTCACCCAGTTCTTTGCATCTCGCAGCGCAAAGAGACACGCAAGAGTTTCCACGGAGTGGTGCAGGAGCACTAGCAAGATGCATTGCAAAGTTGTCCAAAAACTTCTTCCAGTCGCATGCTAACGTGATTTTCAAAGGCATACGAGTGGCAATCCATCATCCCGCAGCAGTTCGACAGCTGCGCACACAATTCCGCTGTTGTGCGGCTTGCATCTTCACCTCCTGCATGCGTCCGGCTCTCCGTCTACCGAAGGCGAAAGAGCCGCTTCTTCGCGCACTGCTGGTAGTGCCGGTGGCGGTGCGCTCCGGAGCGCTGCTTCGGGCGAAAGACGCCCGCGAGCGGCACTTCACTCCGGACAGCTCCGGACTTTTGGTTTCTGCCTCTCTCGTCGTCTGCATCCTAGCCAAAAGCTTCTCCATGACTTCTCGCCCAGAGAGAAAGTTTGCCAGCACTGCAAACATCTTCCGATCTTGCTTGACGAGTTCACCCAGTACTTTGCATCTCGCAGCGCAAAGAGACCGGCAGGAGTTTCCACGGAGTGTTGCAGAAGCACTAGCAAGATGCATTGCAAAGTTGTCCAAAAACTTCTTCCATTCGCATGCTAACGTGATTTTCAAAGGCATGCGAGTGGCAATCCACCATCCCGCAGCAGTTCCTAAGCTGCGCACACAAGGATGCTGTCGTGCGGCTTGCTTCTTCACCTCCTGCAAGCTGCCGGCTCTCCGTCTACAGAAGGCGAAAGAGCCGCTTCTTCGCGCACTGCTGGTAGTGCCGGTGGCGGTGCGCTCCGGAGCGCTGCTTCGGGCGAAAGACGCCCGCGAGCGGCACTTCGCTCCGGACAGCTCCGTACTTTTGGTTTCTGCCTCTCTCGTCGTCTGCATCCTAGCCAAAAGCTTCTCCATGACTTCTCGCCCAGAGAGAAAGTGTGCCAGCACTGCAAACATCTTCCGATCTTGCTTGACGAGTTCACCCGGTACTTTGCATCTCGCAGCGCAAAGAGACCCGCAAGAGTTTCCACGGAGTGGTGCAGGAGCACTAGCAAGATGCATTGCAAAGTTGTCCAAAAACTTCTTCCATTCGCATGCTAACGTGATTTTCAAAGGCATGCGAGTGGCAATCCACCATCCCGCAGCAGTTCCTAAGCTGCGCACACAAGGATGCTGTCGTGCGGCTTGCTTCTTCACCTCCTGCAAGCTGCCGGCTCTCCGTCTACAGAAGGCGAAAGAGCCGCTTCTTCGCGCACTGCTGCTTGTGCCGGTGGCGGTGCGCTCCGGAGCGCTGCTTGGGGCGAAAGACGCCCGCCAGCGGCACTTCGCTCCGGATAGCTCCGTACTTTTGGTTTCTGCCTCTCTCGTCGTCTGCATCCTAGCCAAAAGCTTCTCCATGACTTCTCGCCGAGAAAAAAAGTGTGCCAGCTCTGCAAACATCTTCCGAACTTGCTTGACGAGTTCACCCAGTTCTTTGCATCTCGCAGCGCAAAGAGACCCGCAAGAGTTTCCACGGAGTGTTGCAGGAGCACTAGCAAGATGCATTGCAAAGTTGTCCAAAAACTTCTTCCATTCGCATGCTAACGTGATTTTCAAAGGCATACGAGTAGCAATCCACCATTCCGCAGCAGTTCGACATCTGCGCACACAATGCTGGTATGCTGCTGTTGTGCGGCTTGCTTCTTCACCTCCTGCATGCGTCCGGCTCTCCGTCTACCGAAGGCGAAAGAGCCGCTTCTTCGCGCACTGCTGCTTGTGCCGGTGGCGGTGCGCCCCCGTGCGCTTCTTCGGGCGAAAGACGCCCGCGAGTGGCACTTCGCTCCGGACAGCTCCGTACCTCCGGCTTCTGCCTCTCTCGTCGTCTGCATCCTAGCCAAAAGCTTCTCCATGACTTTTCGCCGACAGAACTTGTGTGCCAGCACAGCAAACGTCTCCCAGTCTTGGCCCTGATTTTTGTCGTGGCTGCGCATTGTTGAAGCATTTATCTTCTTAATGAAGCGACGAATTTATTTCCAGATGGCTGTGATCTCCTCTAATTTATCTTTGTGCGGTCAAGACACAGCAACAATACATTCTTGAGAAAGGAAAAGATCTCGAGAGATATTCCTGTCCGTCAGTGTGTCGCAGCTGCTGAAAAAGGGCAAAGCTGAAGAACCTTGCTCAGCTTAATTTCTGTGCAGCTCACAGCATGCGAAGCATGGGGCAGCCGAGCACCGCGCTTTTGTGCGCTCTTAAAGGAATTTCAAAAAATCCCGGAGCTTTTCATCCACAAGCACAGTCAGCTGCATCCGCTTTTGCTTCTTGAAAAACTCAGCGCTCTCCTTTTTTCGGTGTAGATCTTGATCTCTGGTTCCTGGGACTTTACCCAAGTGTTTGCTGTTTTGTACTTTCTTCTTTGGCAGTCAGAAACTTGTGGTATAATCTGGTACATGTTTTTTGGAAAACATTTCCTGTCTAAAAATGATACATAGCTGCAATTTACCCGACTGTATATAACTACTCTTTTACTGTATAAAAGAAAGGTTATTAGAAAGATACACCTCCTGAATTTCAATGATTGAAAAAAGCGTCTTACTTCTTTTTCCTATTCTCTGTATTTCCTTCTCTTTGTTATGTTTCTTTGGCTATTATGGTTATTCTGTTCCTGTTGTGGGACAGCAAATGTTCAGGCTCTTCTAATTTTGTCACTAATTAAATAATCCATCTTCCCCGCCGGAAAGATGCAGGATGTGTCTCATTTTCACTGCTCCTATTTCGTTTGCTTATTCTTTTGAATGGCTCCCTGTCTTCCTACTCACACTCTGAGTAACGAATTTCTAATTTTCTTTCCTATCTGCCTTTACCAATTTTTCTCTGACTTGGATGCTATTGAATTAAGCCAAGCCAAGTTGAAGAAT
Organism: Motacilla alba alba; assembly: GCF_015832195.1. Taxonomy (NCBI): domain Eukaryota; kingdom Metazoa; phylum Chordata; class Aves; order Passeriformes; family Motacillidae; genus Motacilla; species Motacilla alba. Next base: position 22,638,701 of record NC_052016.1, on the reverse strand, counting down.
TGCATCAAGAAGAGTGTTCAATGAAAAAAAAATTTAGTTTTGGGGTTCTATCACAGAAGAGTTCAAAGACTCTTCCCATGTGAAGAATATCTGATGAATATCTTAAAAACTATCATCTCTGTGCAAGTATTTTGCATCCAGTTCTTGCTCTAGTCCTTGCTTTGGCAAATTTGACACAAGTGCGGCATTGTGTGTTTTGCAGCTTCTAGGGAGATGGTTCCAGGTCTTGAGAAAGTCGTGGGCTTTGTCTCAATTTAGACATCTGAAAATCATCTAGGCATCCCAAAGACTCATTAGAAATACAAATACCTGCAGGGAACCGGAGGTGAGCTTCATCTTACCATGTGTCTTGAACAGGGTGTTCTATGTGTGAAAGAGATTCTAGTCAGAATTCTGCTCAGTACAGTCCATCAAGTTGAGAGAATTGATCATTTTAATCTGGGCTTTATATCCACAGAGGCTGAAGGTGTCTCCATGCTCCAGTGCCTATCAGTCTTCTCAAATATTTCAATCCATGAGTTGAATTCTAGCAGCAAAAACTTTTCTCCAGGTGACCTTTACCAAGAGACTCAATGTTAGGTGGAATCAAACAACTCCTTTTTTGTCCATTTTATCGAAAGTGATCTTAAAGAGTCAATCCATATGCTTAGGTGAGAGAAATCCTACCATTGGCAGATGGCATGTATTGGCCAGTATTGACAGCAGAAAGAAGCAAAAAAGCATGCCAAAAAATGCTGAATGCAGTAAGCAGACCATCAAGCAAACCGGTGGAAAAATAGTTGCTTTGTATGTAAGATGAATCGGAGAGATACATATGGAGTTCTTCATGATGTTTTTCATTGACATTTAAAAAAGGAAAGAGGCTAAAACTATGATGGAAGGGATTAATTGCTTGATGTTAGAGTATTTCTTTAGAGAGACGTAACAAGTGAATACATGTTTAACCAGTTATCGGCTTCCCATCAGCAATGGGTGCACTTTAATCGCCTTTAAAAGCTGTAATCAAATACTATTTAAAGCAATTTTTCCCCCTTATCTTTGCAAGAGCCTTTTCCTGTTATTTTTGAACAATAGGAAAAATATCCAGCAAAGGATCAACGGGCTGCTCTGTCATTTAATATTAGAAAACACTTATGGTATACTTTCTAGAAGAAAGAGTACCTAAATAAAGACTATTCCCATTATGCTTGTAAAACATTCTTCCAACCATAGGAAAATCAAAAATTATAGTATTTCAAGGATCCCACACTCCTAGAACACATTCATTTAACACACTCATAATTTATCAAACACAGTTTCTAATTAGACCTTTAAGAGTCAAACAGAGTGTTGTATCCACAGGCACAGTAAGAGCAGCCCGAGTTGGCATAGGTGGCAGCTTGTCCCTGGGCGGCATCTTGATATTCGTGTAAATCCAGCAGGCAGCCAAGAACGAAGGGCAAAGGGTCGACCTGGTACTGACAAAGGCTTCTGCCCAGGAAAACAAAACCCACCAGCCCACGTTACTGGTCTCAGTTTACAGATTCGGGTGAAAGACGCCCGCGAGCGGCACTTCGCTCCAGACAGCTCCGGACTTTTGGTTTCTGCCTCTCTCGTCGTCTGCATCCTAGCCAAAAGCTTCTCCATGACTTCTCGCCGAGAGAGAAAGTTTGCCAGCTCTGCAAACATCTTCCGATCTTGCTTGACGAGTTCACCCAGTACTTTGCATCTCGCAGCGCAAAGAGACCGGCAAGAGTTTCCACGGAGTATTGCAGAAGCACTAGCAAGATGCATTGCAAAGTTGTCCAAAAACTTCTTCCATTCGCATGCTAACGTGATTTTCAAAGGCATGCGAGTGGCAATCCACCATCCCGCAGCAGTTCCTAAGCTGCGCACACAAGGATGCTGTCGTGCGGCTTGCTTCTTCACCTCCTGCAAGCTGCCGGCTCTCCGTCTACAGAAGGCGAAAGAGCCGCTTCTTCGCGCACTGCTGGTAGTGCCGGTGGCGGTGCGCTCCGGAGCGCTGCTTCGGGCGAAAGACGCCCGCGAGCGGCACTTCGCTCCGGATAGCTCCGTACTTTTGGTTTCTGCCTCTCTCGTCGTCTGCATCCTAGCCAAAAGCTTCTCCATGACTTCTCGCCGAGAGAGAAAGTTTGCCAGCTCTGCAAACATCTTCCGAACTTGCTTGACGAGTTCACCCAGTTCTTTGCATCTCGCAGCGCAAAGAGACACGCAAGAGTTTCCACGGAGTGTTGCAGAAGCACTAGCAAGATGCATCGCAAAGTTGTCCAAAAACAACTTCCATTCGCATGCTAACGTGATTTGCAAAGGCATACGAGTAGCAATCCACCATTCCGCAGCAGTTCGACATCTGCGCACACAATGCTGGTATGCTGCTGTTGTGCGGCTTGCTTCTTCACCTCCTGCATGCGTCCGGCTCTCCGTCTAGCGAAGGCGAAAGAGCCGCTTCTTCGCGCACTGCTGCTTGTGCCGGTGGCGGTGCGCTCCGGAGCGCTGCTTCGGGCGAAAGACGCCCGCCAGCGGCACTTCGCTCCGGACAGCTCCGGACTTTTGGTTTCTGCCTCTCTCGTCGTCTGCATCCTAGCCAAAAGCTTCTCCATGACTTCTCGCCCAGAGAGAAAGTGTGCCAGCTCTGCAAACATCTTCCGATCTTGCTTGACGAGTTCACCCAGTACTTTGCATCTCGCAGCGCAAAGAGACACGCAAGAGTTTCCACGGAGTGGTGCAGGAGCACTAGCAAGATGCATTGCAAAGTTGTCCAAAAACTTCTTCCATTCGCATGCTAACGTGATTTTCAAAGGCATACGAGTGGCAATCCACCATCCCGCAGCAGTTCCTAAGCTGCGCACACAATGCTGCTGTCGTGCGGCTTGCTTCTTCACCTGCTGCAAGCTGCCGGCTCTCCGTCTACCGAAGGCGAAAGAGCCGCTTCTTCGCGCACTGCTGGTAGTGCCGGTGGCGGTGCGCTCCGGAGCGCTGCTTCGGGCGAAAGACGCCCGCGAGTGGCACTTCGCTCCGGACAGCTCCGTACTTTTGGTTTCTGCCTCTCTCGTCGTCTGCATCCTAGCCAAAAGCTTCTCCATGACTTCTCGCCGAGAAAAAAAGTGTCCCACCACTGCAAACATCTTCCGATCTTGCTTGACGAGTTCACCCAGTACTTTGCATCTCGCAGCGCAAAGAGACCCGCAAGAGTTTCCACGGAGTGGTGCAGGAGCACTAGCAAGATGCATTGCAAAGTTGTCCAAAAACTTCTTCCATTCGCATGCTAACGTGATTTTCAAAGGCATGCGAGTGGCAATCCACCATCCCGCAGAAGTTCGTAAGCTGCGCACACAATGCTGGTGTCGTGCGGCTTGCATCTGCACCTGCTGCAAGCTGCCGGCTCTCCGTCTACCGAAGGCGAAAGAGCCGCTTCTTCGCGCACTGCTGCTTGTGCCGGTGGCGGTGCGCTCCGGAGCGCTGCTTCGGGCGAAAGACGCCCGCGAGCGGCACTTCGCTCCGGACAGCTCCGGACTTTTGGTTTCTGCCTCTCTCGTCGTCTGCATCCTAGCCAAAAGCTTCTCCATGACTTCTCGCCGAGAGAGAAAGTTTGCCAGCTCTGCAAACATCTTCCGATCTTGCTTGACGAGTTCACCCAGTACTTTGCATCTCGCAGCGCAAAGAGACCGGCAAGAGTTTCCACGGAGTATTGCAGAAGCACTAGCAAGATGCATTGCAAAGTTGTCCAAAAACTTCTTCCATTCGCATGCTAACGTGATTTTCAAAGGCATGCGAGTGGCAATCCACCATTCCGCAGCAGTTCGACATCGGCGCACACAATGCTGGTGTCGTGCGGCTTGCTTCTTCACCTGCTGCAAGCTGCCGGCTCTCCGTCTACAGAAGGCGAAAGAGCCGCTTCTTCGCGCACTGCTGGTTGTGCCGGTGGCGGTGCGCTCCGGAGCGCTGCTTGGGGCGAAAGACGCCGGCCAGCGGCACTTTGCTCCGGACAGCTCCGTACCTCCGTCTTCTGCCTCTCTCGTCGTCTGCATCCTAGCCAAAAGCTTCTCCATGACTTCTCGCCCAGAGAGAAAGTTTGCCAGCACTGCAAACATCTTCCGATCTTGCTTGACGAGTTCACCCAGTTCTTTGCATCTCGCAGCGCAAAGAGACACGCAAGAGTTTCCACGGAGTGTTGCAGGAGCACTAGCAAGATGCATTGCAAAGTTGTCCAAAAACTTCTTCCAGTCGCATGCTAACGTGATTTTCAAAGGCATACGAGTGGCAATCCATCATCCCGCAGCAGTTCGACAGCTGCGCACACAATTCCGCTGTTGTGCGGCTTGCTTCTTCACCTCCTGCATGCGTCCGGCTCTCCGTCTACCGAAGGCGAAAGAGCCGCTTCTTCGCGCACTGCTGGTAGTGCCGGTGGCGGTGCGCTCCGGAGCGCTGCTTCGGGCGAAAGACGCCCGCGAGTGGCACTTCGCTCCGGACAGCTCCGGACTTTTGGTTTCTGCCTCTCTCGTCGTCTGCATCCTAGCCAAAAGCTTCTCCATGACTTCTCGCCCAGAGAGAAAGTTTGCCAGCACTGCAAACATCTTCCGATCTTGCTTGACGAGTTCACCCAGTTCTTTGCATCTCGCAGCGCAAAGAGACACGCAAGAGTTTCCACGGAGTGGTGCAGGAGCACTAGCAAGATGCATTGCAAAGTTGTCCAAAAACTTCTTCCATTCGCATGCTAACGTGATTTTCAAAGGCATGCGAGTGGCAATCCACCATCCCGCAGCAGTTCGACATCTGCGCACACAATGCTGGTGTCGTGCGGCTTGCTTCTTCACCTGCTGCAAGCTGCCGGCTCTCCGTCTACCGAAGGCGAAAGAGCCGCTTCTTCGCGCACTGCTGGTTGTGCCGGTGGCGGTGCGCTCCGGAGCGCTGCTTCGGGCGAAAGACGCCCGCGAGCGGCACTTCGCTCCGGACAGCTCCGGACTTTTGGTTTCTGCCTCTCTCGTCGTCTGCATCCTAGCCAAAAGCTTCTCCATGACTTCTCGCCCAGAGAGAAAGTTTGCCAGCACTGCAAACATCTTCCGATCTTGCTTGACGAGTTCACCCAGTTCTTTGCATCTCGCAGCGCAAAGAGACACGCAAGAGTTTCCACGGAGTGGTGCAGGAGCACTAGCAAGATGCATTGCAAAGTTGTCCAAAAACTTCTTCCATTCGCATGCTAACGTGATTTTCAAAGGCATGCGAGTGGCAATCCATCATCCCGCAGCAGTTCGAGAGCTGCGCACACAATTCCGCTGTTGTGCGGCTTGCTTCTTCACCTCCTGCATGCGTCCGGCTCTCCGTCTACCGAAGGCGAAAGAGCCGCTTCTTCGCGCACTGCTGGTAGTGCCGGTGGCGGTGCGCTCCGGAGCGCTGCTTCGGGCGAAAGACGCCCGCCAGCGGCACTTCGCTCCGGACAGCTCCGGACTTTTGGTTTCTGCCTCTCTCGTCGTCTGCATCCTAGCCAAAAGCTTCTCCATGACTTCTCGCCCAGAGAGAAAGTTTGCCAGCACTGCAAACATCTTCCGATCTTGCTTGACGAGTTCACCCAGTTCTTTGCATCTCGCAGCGCAAAGAGACACGCAAGAGTTTCCACGGAGTGGTGCAGGAGCACTAGCAAGATGCATTGCAAAGTTGTCCAAAAACTTCTTCCAGTCGCATGCTAACGTGATTTTCAAAGGCATACGAGTGGCAATCCACCATCCCGCAGCAGTTCCTAAGCTGCGCACACAATTCCGCTGTTGTGCGGCTTGCTTCTTCACCTCCTGCATGCGTCCGGCTCTCCGTCTACCGAAGGCGAAAGAGCCGCTTCTTCGCGCACTGCTGGTAGTGCCGGTGGCGGTGCGCTCCGGAGCGCTGCTTCGGGCGAAAGACACCCGCCAGCGGCACTTCGCTCCGGACAGCTCCGGACTTTTGGTTTCTGCCTCTCTCGTCGTCTGCATCCTAGCCAAAAGCTTCTCCATGACTTCTCGCCGAGAGAGAAAGTGTGCCAGCACTGCAAACATCTTCCGATCTTGCTTGACGAGTTCACCCAGTACTTTGCATCTCGCAGCGCAAAGAGACCGTCAAGAGTTTCCACGGAGTGTTGCAGGAGCACTAGCAAGATGCATTGCAAAGTTGTCCAAAAACTTCTTCCATTCCCATGCTAACGTGATTTTCAAAGGCATGCGAGTGGCAATCCACCATCCCGCAGCAGTTCCTAAGCTGCGCACACAAGGATGCTGTCGTGCGGCTTGCTTCTTCACCTGCTGCAAGCTGCCGGCTCTCCGTCTACCGAAGGCGAAAGAGCCGCTTCTTCGCGCACTGCTGCTTGTGCCGGTGGCGGTGCGCTCCGGAGCGCTGCTTCGGGCGAAAGACGCCCGCGAGTGGCACTTCGCTCCGGACAGCTCCGTACTTTTGGTTTCTGCCTCTCTCGTCGTCTGCATCCTAGCCAAAAGCTTCTCCATGACTTCTCGCCGAGAAAAAAAGTGTGCCAGCTCTGCAAACATCTTCCGATCTTGCTTGACGAGTTCACCCAGTACTTTGCATCTCGCAGCGCAAAGAGACCCGCAAGAGTTTCCACGGAGTGTTGCAGAAGCACTAGCAAGATGCATTGCAAAGTTGTCCAAAAACTTCTTCCATTCGCATGCAAACGTGATTTTCAAAGGCATGCGAGTGGCAATCCACCATCCCGCAGCAGTTCCTAAGCTGCGCACACAATGCTGGTGTCGTGCGGCTTGCTTCTTCACCTCCTGCAAGCTGCCGGTTCTCCGTCTACCGAAGGCGAAAGAGCCGCTTCTTCGCGCACTGCTGGTAGTGCCGGTGGCGGTGCGCTCCGGAGCGCTGCTTCGGGCGAAAGACGCCCGCGAGCGGCACTTCGCTCCGGACAGCTCCGTACTTTTGGTTTCTGCCTCTCTCGTCGTCTGCATCCTAGCCAAAAGCTTCTCCATGACTTCTCGCCCAGAGAGAAAGTGTGCCAGCACTGCAAACATCTTCCGATCTTGCTTGACGAGTTCACCCAGTTCTTTGCATCTCGCAGCGCAAAGAGACCGGCTAGAGTTTCCACGGAGTGTTGCAGAAGCACTAGCAAGATGCATTGCAAAGTTGTCCAAAAACTTCTTCCAGTCGCATGCTAACGTGATTTTCAAAGGCATGCGAGTGGCAATCCATCATCCCGCAGCAGTTCCTAAGCTGCGCACACAATGCTGGTGTCGTGCGGCTTGCTTCTTCACCTCCTGCATGCGTCCGGCTCTCCGTCTACCGAAGGCGAAAGAGCCGCTTCTTCGCGCACTGCTGGTAGTGCCGGTGGCGGTGCGCTCCGGAGCGCTGCTTCGGGCGAAAGACGCCCGCGAGCGGCACTTCGCTCCGGACAGCTCCGGACTTTTGGTTTCTGCCTCTCTCGTCGTCTGCATCCTAGCCAAAAGCTTCTCCATGACTTTTCGCCGACAGAACTTGTGTGCCAGCACAGCAAACGTCTCCCAGTCTTGGCCCTGATTTTTGTCGTGGCTGCGCATTGTTGAAGCATTTATCTTCTTAATGAAGCGACGAATTTATTTCCAGATGGCTGTGATCTCCTCATATTTATCTTTGTGCGGTCAAGACACAGCAACAATACATTCTTGAGAAAGGAAAAGATCTCGAGAGATATTCCTGTCCGTCAGTGTGTCGCAGCTGCTGAAAAAGGGCAAAGCTGAAGAACCTTGCTCAGCTTAATTTCTGTGCAGCTCACAGCATGCGAAGCATGGGGCAGCCGAGCACCGCGCTTTTGTGCGCTCTTAAAGGAATTTCAAAAAATCCCGGAGCTTTTCATCCACAAGCACAGTCAGCTGCATCCGCTTTTGCTTCTTGAAAAACTCAGCGCTCTCCTTTTTTCGGTGTAGATCTTGATCTCTGGTTCCTGGGACTTTACCCAAGTGTTTGCTGTTTTGTACTTTCTTCTTTGGCAGTCAGAAACTTGTGGTATAATCTGGTACATGTTTTTTGGAAAACATTTCCTGTCTAAAAATGATACATAGCTGCAATTTACCCGACTGTATATAACTACTCTTTTACTGTATAAAAGAAAGGTTATTAGAAAGATACACCTCCTGAATTTCAATGATTGAAAAAAGCGTCTTACTTCTTTTTCCTATTCTCTGTATTTCCTTCTCTTTGTTATGTTTCTTTGGCTATTATGGTTATTCTGTTCCTGTTGTGGGACAGCAAATGTTCAGGCTCTTCTAATTTTGTCACTAATTAAATAATCCATCTTCCCCGCCGGAAAGATGCAGGATGTGTCTCATTTTCACTGCTCCTATTTCGTTTGCTTATTCTTTTGAATGGCTCCCTGTCTTCCTACTCACACTCTGAGTAACGAATTTCTAATTTTCTTTCCTATCTGCCTTTACCAATTTTTCTCTGACTTGGATGCTATTGAATTAAGCCAAGCCAAGTTGAAGAATTGCATCAAGAAGAGTGTTCAATGAAAAAAAAATTTAGTTTTGGGGTTCTATCACAGAAGAGTTCAAAGACTCTTCCCATGTGAAGAATATCTGATGAATATCTTAAAAACTATCATCTCTGTGCAAGTATTTTGCATCCAGTTCTTGCTCTAGTCCTTGCTTTGGCAAATTTGACACAAGTGCGGCATTGTGTGTTTTGCAGCTTCTAGGGAGATGGTTCCAGGTCTTGAGAAAGTCGTGGGCTTTGTCTCAATTTAGACATCTGAAAATCATCTAGGCATCCCAAAGACTCATTAGAAATACAAATACCTGCAGGGAACCGGAGGTGAGCTTCATCTTACCATGTGTCTTGAACAGGGTGTTCTATGTGTGAAAGAGATTCTAGTCAGAATTCTGCTCAGTACAGTCCATCAAGTTGAGAGAATTGATCATTTTAATCTGGGCTTTATATCCACAGAGGCTGAAGGTGTCTCCATGCTCCAGTGCCTATCAGTCTTCTCAAATATTTCAATCCATGAGTTGAATTCTAGCAGCAAAAACTTTTCTCCAGGTGACCTTTACCAAGAGACTCAATGTTAGGTGGAATCAAACAACTCCTTTTTTGTCCATTTTATCGAAAGTGATCTTAAAGAGTCAATCCATATGCTTAGGTGAGAGAAATCCTACCATTGGCAGATGGCATGTATTGGCCAGTATTGACAGCAGAAAGAAGCAAAAAAGCATGCCAAAAAATGCTGAATGCAGTAAGCAGACCATCAAGCAAACCGGTGGAAAAATAGTTGCTTTGTATGTAAGATGAATCGGAGAGATACATATGGAGTTCTTCATGATGTTTTTCATTGACATTTAAACTAGGAAAGAGGTTAAAACTATGATGGAAGGGATTAATTGCTTGATGTTAGAGTATTTCTTTAGAGAGACGTAACAAGTGAATACATGTTTAACCAGTTATCGGCTTCCCATCAGCAATGGGTGCACTTTAATCGCCTTTAAAAGCTGTAATCAAATACTTTTTAAAGCAATTTTTTCCCCTTATCTTTGCAAGAGCCTTTTCCTGTTATTTTTGAACAATAGGAAAAATATCCAGCAAAGGATCAACGGGCTGCTCTGTCATTTAATATTAGAAAACACTTATGGTATACTTTCTAGAAGAAAGAGTACCTAAATAAAGACTATTCCCATTATGCTTGTAAAACATTCTTCCAACCATAGGAAAATCAAAAATTATAGTATTTCAAGGATCCCACACTCCTAGAACACATTCATTTAACACACTCATAATTTATCAAACACAGTTTCTAATTAGACCTTTAAGAGTCAAACAGAGTGTTGTATCCACAGGCACAGTAAGAGCAGCCCGAGTTGGCATAGGTGGCAGCTTGTCCCTGGGCGGCATCTTGATATTCGTGGAAATCCAGCAGGCACACGGCCCCGAAGGGCAAAGGGTCGACCTGGTACTGACAAAGGCTTCTGCCCAGGGAAACAAAATTCGCCAACCCACGTTCCCGATCTCAGTTTGCAGAGCTCCATAGGCACTCTCAAAGCAGCCCGAATTGGCACAGGTGGCAGCTTGTCCCTGGGCAGCATCTTGATATTCGTGGAAATCCAGCAGGCAGCCTGACCTGGGAAACAAAACCGAGAAACCCACGTTCCTGGTCTCAGTTTGCAGAGCTCTGTGGGCACTCTCAAAGCAGCCCAAGTTGGCACAGGTGGCAGCTTGTCCCTGGGCGGCATCTTGATATTCGTGGAAATCCTGCAGCAGGCAGCCGAGAACAAAGGGCGGAGGGCCTATCTGGTACTGACAAAGGCTTCTGCCCGGGGAAATAAAACTCAGCACCCCATGTTCCTGGTTTCTGTTTGTAGAGCTCCATGGGCACACTCAAAGTAGCCTGAGTTGGCACAGGTGGCAGCTTGTCCCTGGGCGGCATCTTGATATTTGTGGAAATCCTGCTGCCAGCCTACCCCTAAGGGCCGAGGGCCTATCTGGTACTGCAAATGCTTCTGCCCGGGGAAACAAAACCCACAACCCCACGTTCCTGGTCCCAGTTTGCAGAGCTCCATGGGCACTCTCAAAGCAGCCCGAGTTGGCATAGGTGGCAGCTTGTCCCTGGGCGGCATCTTGATATTCGTGGAAATCCTGCAGCAGGCAGACGAGAATGAAGGGCCGAGGCCCTATCTGGTACTGACAAAGGCTTCTGCCCGGGAAAATAAAACTCAGCATCCCATGTTCCTGGTTTCTGTTTGTAGAGCTCCATGGGCACTCTCAAAGCAGCCCGAGTTGGCACAGGTGGCAGCTTTTCCCTGGTCGGCATCTCTATATTCGTGGAAATCCTGCTGCCAGCCTGCCCCTAAGGGCCGAGGGCCTACCTGGTACTGACAAATGCTTCTGCCCGGGGAAACAAAACCCACCACCCCACGTTCCTGGTCTCAGTTTGCAGAGTTCCGTGGGCACTCTCAAAGCAACCCGAGTTGGCACAGGTGGCAGCATGTCCCTGGGCAGCATCTTGATATTCGTGGAAATCCAGCACCTGCCTGCCCTTAAGGACCAAGGGTCTACCTGTCACTGATAACGGCTTCTGCCAGGGGGAAACAAAACTCAACACCCCACGTTCCTGGTATCAGTTTGCAGAGCTCCGTGGGCACTCTCTAAGCAGCCCGAGTTGGCACAGGTGGCAGCTTGTCCCTGGGCGGCATCTTGATATTCGTGGAAATCCTGGGGCCACCCTGCCCCTAAGGGCCAAGGGCTTACCCGGTACTGACAAAGGCTTCTGCCCAGGGAAACAAAATTCGCCAACCAACGTTCCTGATCTCAGTTTGCAGAGCTCCATGAGCACTCTCAAAGTAGCCCGAGTTGGCACAGGTGGCAGCTTGTCCCTGGGTGGCATCTTGATATTTGTGGAAATCCAGCCAGCAGCCGGCCCCAAAGGGCCAAGGGCTTACCTGGTAGTGACAAAGGCTTCTGCCCAGGGAAAACAAAACTAAGCACCCCTCGGTCCTGGTCTCAGTTTTCAGAGCTCCATGGGCACTCTCAAAGTAGCCCGAGTTGGCACAGGTGGCAGCTTGTCCCTGGGCGGCATCTTGATATTCGTGGAAATCCAGCAGGCAGCCTGCCGTGGGAAACAAAACCCAGTAACCCATGTTCCTGGTCTCAGTTTGAAGAGCTCCATGGGCACTCTCAAAGCAGCCCGAGTTGGCACAGGTGCCAGCTTGTCCCTGGGTGGCATCTTGGTATTCGTGGAAATCTGGTGCCAGCCTGCCCCTAAGGGCCGAGGGCCTACCTGGTACTGAAAAAGGCTTCTGCCCGGGAAAACAAAACCCACCAACCCACGTTCCTGGTCTCAGTTTGCAGAGCTCCGTGGGCACTCTCAAAGCAGCCCGAGTTGGCACAGGTGGCAGCTTGTCCCTGGGCGGCATCTTGATATTCGTGGAAATCCTGCAGCAGGCAGACGAGAACGAAAGGCCGAGGGCCTATCTGGTACTGACAAAGGCTTCTGCCTGGGAAAATAAAACTCAGCAACCCATGTTCCTGGTTTCTGTTTGTAGAGCTCCATGGGCACTCTCAAAGCCGCGCGAGTTGGCACAGGTGGCAGCGTGTCCCTGGGCGGCATCTTGATATTCGTGGAAATCCAGCCGGCTGCGTGCCCTTAAGGGTCGAGGGCCTACCTGGTACCGACAAAGGCTTCTGTCCGGGGAAATAAAAATCACAAACTCACGTTCCTGGTCAAAGTTTGCAGAGCTTCGTGGGCACTCTCAAAGCAGCCCGAGTTGGCAGAGGTAGCAGCTTGTCCCTGGGCGGCATCTTGATATTCGTGGAAATCCAGCTGGCTGCCGGCCAAGCAGGGCTGAGGGCCTATCTGGTACTTCAAATGCTTCTGCCCGGGGAAACAAAACCCACCACCCCACGTTCCTGGTCTCAGATTTAAGAGTTCCATGGGCACACTCAAAGCAGCCCGAGTTGGCACAGGTGGCAGCTTGTCCGTGGGCAACATCTTGATATTCGTGGAAATCCAGCCGGCAGACTGCCCCTGAGGAACAAGGCCCGACCTGGTACGGACAAAGGCTTCTGCCCGGGGAAACAACAATCAGCACCCCACGTTCCTGGTCTCAGTTTGCAGAGCTCCGTGGGCACTCTCAAAGCAGCCCGAGTTGGCACAGGTGGCAGCTTGTCCCTTGGCGGCATCTTGATATTCGTGGAAATCCTGCAGCAGGCAGCCGAGAACGAAGGGCCGAGAGCCTATCTGGTACAGACAAAGGCTTCTGCCTGGGAAAACAAAACTCAGCACCCCATGTTCCTGGTTTCTGTTTGTAGAGCTCCATGGGCACTCTCAAAGCAGCCCGAGTTGGCACAGGTGGCAGCGTGTCCCTGGGCGGCATCTTGATATTCGTGGAAATCCAGCAGGCTGCCTACCCCAAAGGGCCGAGGGCCTACCTGGCACTGACAACGGCTTCTGCCTGGGGAAAGAAAACTCAGCGCCCCACGTTCCTGGTATCAGTTTGCAGAGCTCCGTGGGCACTCTCTAAGCAACCCGAGTTGGCACAGGTGGCAGCTTGTCCCTGGGCGGCATCTTGATATTCGTGGAAATCCTGCTGCCAGCCTACCCCAAAGGGCCGAGGTCCTACCTGGTACTGACAAAGGCTTCCGCCCGGGGAAATAAAAATCACAAACTCATGTTCCTGGTCTCAGTTTGCAGAGCTCCGTGGGCACTCTCAAAGCAGCCCGAGTTAGCAATGGTGGCAGCTTGTCCCTGGGCAGCATCTTGATATTCGTGGAAATCCAGCGGGCACCCGGCCCTGAAGGGCCGTGGGCCTACCTGGTACTGACAAAGGGTTCTGCCCAGGGAAAACACAACTAAGCACCCCTCGGTCCTGGTCTCAGTTTGCAGAGATCCATGGGCACTCTCAAAGAAGGCTGAGTTGGCACAGGTGGCAGCTTGTCCCTGGGCGGCATCTTGATATTC